>NW_025106881.1:0-16220 GCF_013123115.1 Colletes gigas
TTGCATGTAAAGGAGATAAACCAAATTCAGCATTTTGTTCCGGGGCTTTTTTGCCATGGGAATTGAATTGTTTCACAGTTTTAGAGCATATCACACATCTAGTGGTCGCTGAAGTTCCCGAAGCATGTTGGGCTACTTTTCCATCAACCATTGTGAAAAAGAGCTTGTGTTTAATTTTTATATTTTTCCCGTGTATTGTTGTGTTTGTCTCCTTTAACATGCGTATCTCTTCTTTTAGATTTGTATCTTCCAATTGAATTAACTCCTTGGTTTCTTTTATATATTTAAACCTGAGTGGTCGGCAAAAATGTGACGATGATGGGAGGGGATTTTTCCGTGGCATTTTCTTCACTATCTGTAGCAAAATTTAACCTCAGCGAATGTAATGAAGTTATAAATAAATTTGCATCAGAAATGTCATTAGTATTTACGGAAAATGCCTGTTTATATTGATTCTGTCTTGAGGATCCGTCAAAACCATACTTAGAATACAATAGCAAATCAGCAGAATTTAATTCAGCTATTTCTTTTGGTAACTTAGTTTGCAGAATTGTTTTAGCAGTATGATCCAACAAATCTTGAAGAGTACATTCTGCCGATATTTCCGTGGCTTTCCAATTATCTGCCATTGAATTCTGCTTTGTTTCCGTAATTACAGAGTAAGGAGGGAACACATACTTTACTCCTTTTTTTTGTAGATGTTGAGTTAGTTTATGATATTTTGCCTTAGATAAACCTAAATCAAGGAAAATTGCCAAAGCTTCTTGAGGAGAAAAGGAATCTAATTCTGTCGGTGAAAATATGGCATCATATATCCGATCTATCTCTGATTTCTCTGCTTTTTCGACAGCCTCTAAAATTTTTGCTCTTTTATAATCGTGATTTTTTTAAAAATTGGAGATGATAATTTCTGGCAAATTTATTTCTAAAGTGGACAATTTTTCGTTTATTTCACTCCTTTTTAGTCTTTTTGACCTATCAGCACTCTCTTCATACGATTTCTTTGTAAATACTAAATAATCGTGGTACATTTTCATATTTAACTCCACACTTTTCCGCTATCTTATTAACAAATTTTTTTCACTAATACTTCGTTTCTTCTATAAAGATATTAAATAAAAATTTGTATGTGTAGTCCAACACCACACTGAACTCAATTAAACTTATTTCAGAATAATTCACCATCGACATCCGCTGTAAAGTCATACCGTATCAATCACCAAAGCTGTATACTTTTCTTTAAACTTTTATATTATGCGTAAACGGTTAGAGACGGATATTATTCTTTGCACACTCGTCAGGGACATATGGTAGAATAATACTACATTAACAGTCGAACGGTGAAACGTGGTGATTCGTTCGTTTCAAACAATGTATGTAACTCGCAGACATTGTAGGCGAATGCTTGTAGTTAAAAATAAATGTTCTTGTCTATACTTGGATCATTCTATCCTATAACATTCAGAGTTAAATTATTTAACCAAAAAAGAAAACAAAAATATTTCAAAATATCAATACAAAGAGTTAATCAAGATCTCTTCCGTATTATGTTACTTTCATCGGATCCTTTAATATCATCTTTAAGGCTGCAACAAAAGGGATAGGATATTCAAGAAGAGTGCCCAGAAGAAATATTTTTGAATATTAAATAGAAATAATGTTTCTAATGTTATCGTATTAGTTAATGTAATTAAGTATTACTTAATATAAGTAACGTAATGCTATCTAACTAATGACAGACACATCAACTTCATTAAAGCAAAAAAAATTATTACTTTATCTTCATCCGTTCAAAAGTTATAGATTTTTGGCCGGTGACGCACCGATTTTTTCCCACTGTGCGTCGCAGAGAAGGCTCTGGAACGTCGCGTAAACTGAGGATAACACCGTATAAGAAATGTCCCCTTTTTTTCTATCGATCTCGCGAGAATTTAACCGACGTTTCTGATTAACGAATTAACGCGTTATTTAAACACATATGATCCCAATTTATTGGAGTACGTGGGTTTCATAACCTTAAATTTGCACCGTATGCGTGACTCTGATCGTTTAAGATTTTTCATTTAATACAATTTGTGGACATTTTCCTTATCAACGTCGGGTTTACCCGGATAATTGATTGAAAATCGAAGAAGGTCGTTGGTTGCCGAAGTAGTCGTCTAATTACTATCTTTTTCCCATTTATTCGGGAATTTTGAGGCGGTTATGCCTATTAATTCGTTGCGATGGGGCGAAGGAGACTTATTAATAGAAAAGACCGTTTCGGATACGGTGTTATGTGCTTGGAGCGGATATTTGCGATTCGTACTTCAAATTCACCTCTGGGGGTGCGATCGTCGACTTTGAGTCGGATAAAGAAACTTCGATGAGATCTGGACATAGTAAATTCGGAAAAAACCTTACTGGGTGCGTATGCCGAAGCGGATTCGGGCTTATTACATTCAACGCTGATTGCTGAAAAGGATTCAGGCTTGTTAACTTCGACGCGACATGCCGGAGCGGATACGCGCTTATTACGCGCTGTCGGAACTTCTACGTCGTCCCTTATTTGTTCTATTTCGTCTACTTCTAAAGTAGGCATGGCAAACGTGGCTGCCGTATTAGATGTGTTAGCACATGGTTCAAAAACATTCCCGTCGCGGTTACGGACGAGTGAATCGCAAATAAAAACTCCTTTACTAAATTTACGCTTTCGAAGGAGACCCATGGCGGGTCCGGTGGTCCCTGCCTTAATACAAGCTACCGTGTGTGCTGGAATAGTGACCTTTTTGATATTAGAAAATGAGACATCCGATCGCTTCCAATTTATGGAATTCTTTACATAAGATATTTCCGTGGCCTCTGTTAAGAAGGTCGATCCTAAAATTCCGTCCGTCGATATCGGAAAGTCCCCGTGGACTACCCAAAATTTTGTGGGGAAAGATTGAATTTGGATCATGGCTGTCCCTAACGAATTAACGTGTCCTTCCGTTATTCCGCATAACTTCGTCGTCTCCGTCGGATCGACGGTCTATCTCTTTTCTTAACGCTATAATTTTTATTAAATTTGGTTCCACGCCGGTGTCGATCATAAAAGTGGCAACGTTGTTTAGCTCCGGGGCGGAAACAGTGATCTGCGGGAACTGGTGAATTATTTATTGCTTTAATTCCCGCGATTCTATATTTTCCGAAACTATTGGCCTTGCTACCTTCTGGCTGACCTCCTCCTGTCGCTGGCCGGATGTCAAGGGGAGGGATTGCTCGTTTCTCTGATTCCGGGCATTATATTCCCTCTTCCTACATACGTGGACATCGTGTCCAGGAATTTTACAATAGGTACAAAATCGCGTATATTGATTGCGTCGATTAACATTCTCATTTGGACGCGTGAAGGAATGTGCTGACTCCTGTCTGAGAAGAAAGTCGCGTCTAGACGTAATAGTCTGACCGGATGTTTCATATCGCTCCGATAAGCGTTCGCGCGACGCGGATGCTTGATACCGGGTGTCGCGGTAATTGTAATTATTCTGTCTTGGCGAAATATTATTCGAACGTACCGGGTGGGCATTAATTTCGCGCCGATCTTCCGAGAAGCTCACGCGTTTTTCACTACGTGGCGGATGCGTGTAACGCGTTCTGTCTAGCTCGTATTGTTTAAATGCTTCTATAGCAGCATCATAGGCTGCTCCTAACGAAGAATGTCGGATAAATTTTACGTCGGCTCGCAATACCGGTATTAAACCATTTATAAAGCTATCTAACGTTAAGCGGTTTACATCCGCGAGATTCGGCGTGTCACGATCGCAATCGATGATCGCGGTTCTCAAATCCTTTATTCGACTAATATAATCTAAAATATGCTCGGTCGGTCTTTGATAAATATTTGCCAATTCCCCGCGGTAATGGTCTACGGTTTTATGGTGCCCGAAAACGTCTTTCAATCGGTTGCATAATTCGGAAATTGTACAACATCCTTCGTCTTCTACTGCGGTATATGCGCGTCCACGAAGTTTATTAATTATTAATTTTGTCAATGTTCTTTCTATATGGGGTGGCACAATGTCGCGCGCGCGTCGACAAGCGCGGTTAAAGGTAAAAATAAGCGGGACGTTTCCGTCGAATATCGGTACCGATTCTACTGCTTCCTTTAACGAATAATTTAACGGTTTCGCGTTGTCCTGTTTCGGTCGATATCGCGGTGTTTCTTCGGGTACCTGATCTAGCCTAATTTCGCGTAATTGATCGATTTCGCGTTTCGCTTGATTTAACTCGGCCCTTAATTCCTCCATATCGTATAACGCGGGAGCTGTCATAGCTTCTTGTAACTCTGAATTTAATCTTTCTATCTCTCCTTTGAGGTTCGCTGCCTCCTGTAATTCGCGACGTTGCGTTTTTAAGGCTTTATTTTCCCGTCTTAACCGCTTTTCCTTTTCCGCTAATGGTTTCTGTAACACAATTAATTAATTCTGCTTCCGTTGCTACTGATTGTGTACTAACCGTTCCTTTTGAACGTGTATTAACGTTCTATTTGCTACTCATTTTCTCCCTATTTCTCTATGCTTGATTTTGTTCACGCGTTATATACACAGATAGACAATGTTTGAACAGTTTGTATTCGAGTCTATTAAGGAGACTTGATCATATGAGACCTGGGTCATATGTTCCCATTATCTCTATCTTATTTTCGACTAACATTAATTCTTAAGTTTGTTTGATCAATGGTGTGACTATTCGTTTTCTGAACTTAGATTCACTTCTATTACCGAATTGCTTCCTATAGCTTTTGGTTTCCCTTTTTTCTCTATTTTGAACCAGCATCTTTCTTCTAGGTGGTATCTTGCACCTTTACCCATATCCTCACATGTCTTGCATGGGTTTTTTTCCCACATTTTTAACATTGTGTTCTGGTTTACCTTCTTTTTTAAATATTTTCTTTTTATCTGTTATCCCTTCGAGCTTTTGTAATTGATTAATTAAATCTTTTGTATCTTTCATTTCATCCCTATCAATTTTCTCTCTAATAAATTCTAGCAAACCAAATGCAATTCTATACATAGTTAGAATTTGAAAAAAAAATAATGAAGGAAAAAAAATCCTAAGTCCAGAAGAGAGATTCGAACCTATGGTAAAAAAACTTGCAGCCGTTCAGCAATCGGACACTCTAACAACTACGCCATCGACGCCGTTGAAAATATCGTTGATTTTCTAGGATATATTGCGCTCAACGGTTGGCTTTATTTTATTTGTTTCAATTGTTATGTAATTCTGCTTAGTGTAGAAACATTAAACAGTCTACAAAACACTTATATATTGAAGAATGCATAAAAATTCAACGTGTAAGTTACTCTAATACACAGAAAACGAGGAAAAACTCGGTTTTTATTTTTTTTCACTGCAGCGCACCAAAATGAAAAATCTGAAAAAAATTGAGAGTAATAGTAATAGTAATACCTGTTTACTGTAAAAGTATAAAAGTAGTTCCGGGCCTCCTTCAATACGTAATCGGCATTTTTCGGCATTTTTTGCTGTTTTTTATTTTTCACTACCTGGTTCTTCAATCAAAAAATCTGAAAATCTCCCAAAGTATGTGCCCCGGTACCCGAAATGTCTCTGAATTTTTTTACATTTTTTTACTCAATAGGTCAAGAGAAATAATTCAAAAACATGATTTTCGTTTTCACCCCATTACTACCCCCACGGTCGAGATTTCAAGTTAAAAATTTGCACACAGGGGTTATTTTTTTTTGCTATCGAATGACCCGTGGCTTGTTCCATTCGGTTTGGGGGCACATTTGACCCCCTTATTCGGCTATACCCTTTGCAAAAATGCATTTAGATGTAGAAGATGTAATATGCCTAATGCTTGAAATTAACTGCTCTTTACTTTTGGACATTCATTTGAAACTCTTTTATTATTTCTACTATGGTAATAGTTTCATATGAATAGGAAGTATTTTGATCGAGATAATTGTATTTTAGATCGCGGGATCCAGGCGGCGCGCTAAAGTGTCGAACCGGAGCAATTCGCGGGGATCAAGGCGTTACTCACGGAAAACGCGGTACGCAATTTTGTGAAGGGTCTGCGAAACGATATCATCACGGGGATAATATCCAAGGATGATTTACAGGATTTGAGAACGGTCATTAGGTCAGCCTCCAGAATAGAAGAGCTAGCCGGTTTTACGCGAACCTCGAAAACCGCGAACACCTCCCGGGACCGGCCCAGAATATTAAGGACAGAAGTAAACGAGCGACCTTGTTTCCGTTGCGGAAAACCCGGGCAATTGATCGCAGATTGCTGGCACGAGGCTGGTAATCGATTTCACGGGCCCCGACCCTACGCACCGAAATGTCATCAATGTGGACAGACGGGGCACACGGAATGACAGTGCTGTCGGATTAGTTCCAAACACGTCCTCAAGGATACGCGTACCCTAGTCCCCCTTACTCTCCGCGAACCTAGGGGCCGATCCTTTAAACTCCAAGGGGATTTCGTCAACGGGCGCGATACAGAGGGAACCCCTGATTTCCCGCGCCGAGTCGACTGCATTTGCTACAAAACGGGTTTGAATCGTGTCGCGCAATTACCAACTATCTCCTTAACACACAATTACTTCTACCGCGGCTCCGTTAAATTTTGGGTCGACACCGGCTCTCAATTGAACCTAATGAAACAGAAAGAATTAAAATCAGACCCACCGACTAATATTAAATGTTCGTACGTTCCACGGGAACGGGAAGGGCCGATTCTTTTTGGCGCGAATGAGACAGCACGGAATTAGGTTCAGCCTTGCGGCTAGTCAGGTTTTTATTTACAGCACATACATACAGCACCTTACACAAAAATGTCACTCGCAGGCACGGGCCTGATATCACGATAATCACTGTAGCCCCGGGAGGGGTGGGCGAGGGCCCAAAAAGCTCTCGTACACTGAGGGCCGGATATCGACAGATACGTTTTCTCGGATCGAGGTGGCGCGTGATGGACTCGTTACACGTTCTGAGTTTCTCTGGCTGACTTCGCGACGCGAGTCCTTTTATGGGTTACAGCGCGGGGGGACAGAGTGGGGAGCCATCGCTCGCAGTTTAGTTCGAAATTTCGGGCAAAACGGCCCGGTGAGTACCAACGCTCCGTAACGGACACGTCTATTTGGCGTTTTTTCGCCGTCAGCTCGCTCGCGCGGATGCCTTGTTGACAGCCATCGGTCACCAACCGTCTTCCGAAGGTTGTAGCTCACCGAGCAGTCCGCCCGAACGCAAATCGCACGAACATCCCGCCCGCCTCAGCCCCCCGGCTGAACCCTGTGTACGGAGTAAGCGGTACATAATGACAAATCACAATATATATATAATCACACAACATTAATCTAGAGCTGGTCCACGGTGGACTCGGCAGCTTGCAGCGGTAATCGGACGAGCTGAGTCACCGGTCGCTCTAGGACACCGGTCGCGGTTCGCACCCCCACGACTCGGACTCGACCGTCCTGTCCAGGACGCGTAGCCGAAATTCGTCCTAGCTTCCAGCACGCCGGAGGAGAATTTGGATCTCTGAGCACCACGAGGTCGCCCACCTTTAAGTTACCCTCTTCTTTCCACCACTTACCGCGCGTCTGCAGGGTGTGGAGGTACTCCCTTTGCCACGCGCGCCAGAAATGCTCCCGCATTCGTACCACGAGCTGCCATCGGGACAAAACGTTGATGCTCGCGTCGGTATCGTCTCGAGACGGCATGGATAAGGGGGCGGCCCCTATTAAAAAATGACCCGGGGTCAATGCGGTTACGTCCACAGTGTACTTTTTCCCGGTACTGTATGTAATTTCACAACTGAATAGGTTACTTTGCAGGTATAGGAAACAATGAAATTTACTGTTATGCTGTTATATTGAACCCGCGTTTCCGCACGAGATAAGTTTAACTAACGATTAATTTCAACAGAAACAGATAATTCAAATTTATCATACACGTAAATGATAGTAAAAATTCATCCAATTTATGAGCTTCGTTCAATTTATACGTTGCAAATAAAAATAAAGGTGCAATTTCCAGAAAGAATTGCATTCAGATAGAATTGGAGACTTATTTAAAAGAAATGAATCTACCTCGATAAAGAAATCTAGTTATGTATTGGAAAGAGAACAATAAAAAATATCCATTAGAAAATATTTATGCATTATGGCAACATTAGTTCCAGCTAAGCAAATTTTCCCAGAAACTAGTGAATTAACATCTAAGAAAAGAAATGTGTTAAGAGACAGCATCATTAATAAAATACTAATATTTTAAGTAATATTTGTAAGTCATAATTAATAAAAAGAATGTTTATTCTCAAATATGCGTTATTTACTACTAACAAAAATATATATACCTATATATAAATAAACATAATTATTGTACTCTTTCCTAATTTTAGTTATCGAATGTAATATTTTTACAAAAAGTACAAAAGTAAAAGTAAAATTTTGTATGGTGATTCCTAACACTATTTTCTTCAGTTACGCTTACAGAATTTTCGATCGAATAATTAGTTCCTACGTGGTACTAAAAAGAATATTTTTCACAGGTTTTTCAGATCTTTTCTTTAAAGTTCCCACCATTTTATAATAAATTATTATTTTTATAAATACCTACGTGTAACTGAAACTACTGTCTTATAGTTTAAGAAAATTGTATGATTTTTTGTTTTCCTATTATGTCTATAATAATTAATATCTGTTGAGGAATTCATATTCGCGCGGCAATAAGCACGCAACCAAGTGGCGCCACCTTTTTTCTTTTCACCACTTTTTAGCACGTGGCGTTCTGTAACCGCATGGTCGTCATGAGCTGCGTTGTATTTATTGTTATTTATAATATTTATATAAAGACATTAATATTAAAGAATTTCTATGTTCCTAGAAGTAGCATATTCTTTATATTTTCTGCAATATCTTTATACGAAATTTTTATAGCAAGTAATTCAAGAAATGTACTTTTGAAAATATTAAACACTTACTAAAAAAAGTTTCAAAATTACCTCCAAAAAATTCTTGCAAATTGCTTTTATTTTCAGCTGTCACGGTTCCCCCTTAAGTAATAACTCAAATTATGACCTATATTCAATCAGCATTTCTCTGTGTTTTGTATAAATATAAGTGTGTTTTGAAGACATTTAAACATTATCATTTAAATTCCCGTTACTTTGCGAAATAGATAGTGACTTTAGAACATCTTATATTATACTTCAACATGTGTTACGGTTATCGATGCCCCTATGCAGGTACCTTTATAAAAAAGTAGTTCAATATTACTGCCATCTTGCTAAAAAACTGGAAGACTAAAATGGATCGTAGTTCCGTTAACACATCAAGGTTATTGTCCTTGTAACACATTCATCTGCTTTCATCGCCAACATTTGTTCAACTTACTGTGTAAAAAATAAAATCATTCGATACTTCAATCGTCTAGTTGTGAGTTTACACAATTCCTGATGAAACTAATGTTATCCAGAAGTTTACATGTTATTGTTCTTGTAACACATTCATCTGCTTTCATCGCCAACATTTGTTCAACTTACTGTGTAAAAAATAAAATCATTCGATACTTCAATCGTCTAGTTGTGAGTTTACACAATTCCTGATGAAACTAATGTTATCCAGAAGTTTACATGTTATTGTTCTTGTAACACATTCATCTGCTTTCATCGCCAACATTTGTTCAACTTTCTATGTAAAAAATAAAATCATTCGATACTTCAATCGTCTAGTTGTGAGTTTACACAATTCCTGATGAAACTAATGTTATCCAGAAGTTTACATGTTATTGTTCTTGTAACACATTCATCTGCTTTCATCGCCAACATTTGTTCAACTTACTGTGTAAAAAATAAAATCATTCGATACTTCAATCGTCTAGTTGTTAGTTTACACAATTCCTGATGAAACTAATGTTATCCAGAAGTTTACATGTTATTGTTCTTGTAACACATTCATCTGCTTTCATCGCCAACATTTGTTCAACTTACTGTGTAAAAAATAAAATCATTCGATACTTCAATCGTCTAGTTGTTAGTTTACACAATTCCTGATGAAACTAATGTTATCCAGAAGTTTACATGTTATTGTTCTTGTAACACATTCATCTGCTTTCATCGCCAACATTTGTTCAACTTTCTATGTAAAAAATAAAATCATTCGATACTTCAATCGTCTAGTTGTGAGTTTACACAATTCCTGATGAAACTAATGTTATCCAGAAGTTTACATGTTATTGTTCTTGTAACACATTCATCTGCTTTCATCGCCAACATTTGTTCAACTTACTGTGTAAAAAATAAAATCATTCGATACTTCAATCGTCTAGTTGTTAGTTTACACAATTCCTGATGAAACTAATGTTATCCAGAAGTTTACATGTTATTGTTCTTGTAACACATTCATCTGCTTTCATCGCCAACATTTGTTCAACTTTCTATGTAAAAAATAAAATCATTCGATACTTCAATCGTCTAGTTGTGAGTTTACACAATTCCTGATGAAACTAATGTTATCCAGAAGTTTACATGTTATTGTTCTTGTAACACATTCATCTGCTTTCATCGCCAACATTTGTTCAACTTACTGTGTAAAAAATAAAATCATTCGATACTTCAATCGTCTAGTTGTGAGTTTACACAATTCCTGATGAAACTAATGTTATCCAGAAGTTTACATGTTATTGTTCTTGTAACACATTCATCTGCTTTCATCGCCAACATTTGTTCAACTTACTGTGTAAAAAATAAAATCATTCGATACTTCAATCGTCTAGTTGTTAGTTTACACAATTCCTGATGAAACTAATGTTATCCAGAAGTTTACATGTTATTGTTCTTGTAACACATTCATCTGCTTTCATCGCCAACATTTGTTCAACTTACTGTGTAAAAAATAAAATCATTCGATACTTCAATCGTCTAGTTGTTAGTTTACACAATTCCTGATGAAACTAATGTTATCCAGAAGTTTACATGTTATTGTTCTTGTAACACATTCATCTGCTTTCATCGCCAACATTTGTTCAACTTTCTATGTAAAAAATAAAATCATTCGATACTTCAATCGTCTAGTTGTTAGTTTACACAATTCCTGATGAAACTAATGTTATCCAGAAGTTTACATGTTATTGTTCTTGTAACACATTCATCTGCTTTCATCGCCAACATTTGTTCAACTTACTGTGTAAAAAATAAAATCATTCGATACTTCAATCGTCTAGTTGTTAGTTTACACAATTCCTGATGAAACTAATGTTATCCAGAAGTTTACATGTTATTGTTCTTGTAACACATTCATCTGCTTTCATCGCCAACATTTGTTCAACTTTACTATGTAAAAAATAAAATCATTCGATACTTCAATCGTCTAGTTGTTAGTTTACACAATTCCTGATGAAACTAATGTTATCCAGAAGTTTACATGTTATTGTTCTTGTAACACATTCATCTGCTTTCATCGCCAACATTTGTTCAACTTACTGTGTAAAAAATAAAATCATTCGATACTTCAATCGTCTAGTTGTGAGTTTACACAATTCCTGATGAAACTAATGTTATCCAGAAGTTTACATGTTATTGTTCTTGTAACACATTCATCTGCTTTCATCGCCAACATTTGTTCAACTTACTGTGTAAAAAATAAAATCATTCGATACTTCAATCGTCTAGTTGTGAGTTTACACAATTCCTGATGAAACTAATGTTATCCAGAAGTTTACATGTTATTGTTCTTGTAACACATTCATCTGCTTTCATCGCCAACATTTGTTCAACTTACTGTGTAAAAAATAAAATCATTCGATACTTCAATCGTCTAGTTGTTAGTTTACACAATTCCTGATGAAACTAATGTTATCCAGAAGTTTACATGTTATTGTTCTTGTAACACATTCATCTGCTTTCATCGCCAACATTTGTTCAACTTACTGTGTAAAAAATAAAATCATTCGATACTTCAATCGTCTAGTTGTGAGTTTACACAATTCCTGATGAAACTAATGTTATCCAGAAGTTTACATGTTATTGTTCTTGTAACACATTCATCTGCTTTCATCGCCAACATTTGTTCAACTTACTGTGTAAAAAATAAAATCATTCGATACTTCAATCGTCTAGTTGTTAGTTTACACAATTCCTGATGAAACTAATGTTATCCAGAAGTTTACATGTTATTGTTCTTGTAACACATTGATCTGCTTTCATCGCCAACATTTGTTCAACTTTCTATGTAAAAAATAAAATCATTCGATACTTCAATCGTCTAGTTGTGAGTTTACACAATTCCTGATGAAACTAATGTTATCCAGAAGTTTACATGTTATTGTTCTTGTAACACATTCATCTGCTTTCATCGCCAACATTTGTTCAACTTACTGTGTAAAAAATAAAATCATTCGATACTTCAATCGTCTAGTTGTGAGTTTACACAATTCCTGATGAAACTAATGTTATCCAGAAGTTTACATGTTATTGTTCTTGTAACACATTCATCTGCTTTCATCGCCAACATTTGTTCAACTTACTGTGTAAAAAATAAAATCATTCGATACTTCAATCGTCTAGTTGTTAGTTTACACAATTCCTGATGAAACTAATGTTATCCAGAAGTTTACATGTTATTGTTCTTGTAACACATTCATCTGCTTTCATCGCCAACATTTGTTCAACTTACTGTGTAAAAAATAAAATCATTCGATACTTCAATCGTCTAGTTGTGAGTTTACACAATTCCTGATGAAACTAATGTTATCCAGAAGTTTACATGTTATTGTTCTTGTAACACATTCATCTGCTTTCATCGCCAACATTTGTTCAACTTACTGTGTAAAAAATAAAATCATTCGATACTTCAATCGTCTAGTTGTTAGTTTACACAATTCCTGATGAAACTAATGTTATCCAGAAGTTTACATGTTATTGTTCTTGTAACACATTCATCTGCTTTCATCGCCAACATTTGTTCAACTTACTGTGTAAAAAATAAAATCATTCGATACTTCAATCGTCTAGTTGTGAGTTTACACAATTCCTGATGAAACTAATGTTATCCAGAAGTTTACATGTTATTGTTCTTGTAACACATTCATCTGCTTTCATCGCCAACATTTGTTCAACTTACTGTGTAAAAAATAAAATCATTCGATACTTCAATCGTCTAGTTGTTAGTTTACACAATTCCTGATGAAACTAATGTTATCCAGAAGTTTACATGTTATTGTTCTTGTAACACATTCATCTGCTTTCATCGCCAACATTTGTTCAACTTACTGTGTAAAAAATAAAATCATTCGATACTTCAATCGTCTAGTTGTGAGTTTACACAATTCCTGATGAAACTAATGTTATCCAGAAGTTTACATGTTATTGTTCTTGTAACACATTCATCTGCTTTCATCGCCAACATTTGTTCAACTTACTGTGTAAAAAATAAAATCATTCGATACTTCAATCGTCTAGTTGTTAGTTTACACAATTCCTGATGAAACTAATGTTATCCAGAAGTTTACATGTTATTGTTCTTGTAACACATTCATCTGCTTTCATCGCCAACATTTGTTCAACTTTACTATGTAAAAAATAAAATCATTCGATACTTCAATCGTCTAGTTGTGAGTTTACACAATTCCTGATGAAACTAATGTTATCCAGAAGTTTACATGTTATTGTTCTTGTAACACATTCATCTGCTTTCATCGCCAACATTTGTTCAACTTACTGTGTAAAAAATAAAATCATTCGATACTTCAATCGTCTAGTTGTGAGTTTACACAATTCCTGATGAAACTAATGTTATCCAGAAGTTTACATGTTATTGTTCTTGTAACACATTCATCTGCTTTCATCGCCAACATTTGTTCAACTTACTGTGTAAAAAATAAAATCATTCGATACTTCAATCGTCTAGTTGTGAGTTTACACAATTCCTGATGAAACTAATGTTATCCAGAAGTTTACATGTTATTGTTCTTGTAACACATTCATCTGCTTTCATCGCCAACATTTGTTCAACTTACTGTGTAAAAAATAAAATCATTCGATACTTCAATCGTCTAGTTGTGAGTTTACACAATTCCTGATGAAACTAATGTTATCCAGAAGTTTACATGTTATTGTTCTTGTAACACATTCATCTGCTTTCATCGCCAACATTTGTTCAACTTACTGTGTAAAAAATAAAATCATTCGATACTTCAATCGTCTAGTTGTTAGTTTACACAATTCCTGATGAAACTAATGTTATCCAGAAGTTTACATGTTATTGTTCTTGTAACACATTCATCTGCTTTCATCGCCAACATTTGTTCAACTTACTGTGTAAAAAATAAAATCATTCGATACTTCAATCGTCTAGTTGTTAGTTTACACAATTCCTGATGAAACTAATGTTATCCAGAAGTTTACATGTTATTGTTCTTGTAACACATTCATCTGCTTTCATCGCCAACATTTGTTCAACTTACTGTGTAAAAAATAAAATCATTCGATACTTCAATCGTCTAGTTGTTAGTTTACACAATTCCTGATGAAACTAATGTTATCCAGAAGTTTACATGTTATTGTTCTTGTAACACATTCATCTGCTTTCATCGCCAACATTTGTTCAACTTTCTGTGTAAAAAATAAAATCATTCGATACTTCAATCGTCTAGTTGTGAGTTTACACAATTCCTGATGAAACTAATGTTATCCAGAAGTTTACATGTTATTGTTCTTGTAACACATTCATCTGCTTTCATCGCCAACATTTGTTCAACTTACTGTGTAAAAAATAAAATCATTCGATACTTCAATCGTCTAGTTGTGAGTTTACACAATTCCTGATGAAACTAATGTTATCCAGAAGTTTACATGTTATTGTTCTTGTAACACATTCATCTGCTTTCATCGCCAACATTTGTTCAACTTTCTGTGTAAAAAATAAAATCATTCGATACTTCAATCGTCTAGTTGTTAGTTTACACAATTCCTGATGAAACTAATGTTATCCAGAAGTTTACATGTTATTGTTCTTGTAACACATTCATCTGCTTTCATCGCCAACATTTGTTCAACTTACTGTGTAAAAAATAAAATCATTCGATACTTCAATCGTCTAGTTGTGAGTTTACACAATTCCTGATGAAACTAATGTTATCCAGAAGTTTACATGTTATTGTTCTTGTAACACATTCATCTGCTTTCATCGCCAACATTTGTTCAACTTACTGTGTAAAAAATAAAATCATTCGATACTTCAATCGTCTAGTTGTTAGTTTACACAATTCCTGATGAAACTAATGTTATCCAGAAGTTTACATGTTATTGTTCTTGTAACACATTCATCTGCTTTCATCGCCAACATTTGTTCAACTTTCTATGTAAAAAATAAAATCATTCGATACTTCAATCGTCTAGTTGTGAGTTTACACAATTCCTGATGAAACTAATGTTATCCAGAAGTTTACATGTTATTGTTCTTGTAACACATTCATCTGCTTTCATCGCCAACATTTGTTCAACTTACTGTGTAAAAAATAAAATCATTCGATACTTCAATCGTCTAGTTGTGAGTTTACACAATTCCTGATGAAACTAATGTTATCCAGAAGTTTACATGTTATTGTTCTTGTAACACATTCATCTGCTTTCATCGCCAACATTTGTTCAACTTACTGTGTAAAAAATAAAATCATTCGATACTTCAATCGTCTAGTTGTGAGTTTACACAATTCCTGATGAAACTAATGTTATCCAGAAGTTTACATGTTATTGTTCTTGTAACACATTCATCTGCTTTCATCGCCAACATTTGTTCAACTTACTGTGTAAAAAATAAAATCATTCGATACTTCAATCGTCTAGTTGTTAGTTTACACAATTCCTGATGAAACTAATGTTATCCAGAAGTTTACATGTTATTGTTCTTGTAACACATTCATCTGCTTTCATCGCCAACATTTGTTCAACTTACTGTGTAAAAAATAAAATCATTCGATACTTCAATCGTCTAGTTGTGAGTTTACACAATTCCTGATGAAACTAATGTTATCCAGAAGTTTACATGTTATTGTTCTTGTAACACATTCATCTGCTTTCATCGCCAACATTTGTTCAACTTACTGTGTAAAAAATAAAATCATTCGATACTTCAATCGTCTAGTTGTGAGTTTACACAATTCCTGATGAAACTAATGTTATCCAGAAGTTTACATGTTATTGTTCTTGTAACACATTCATCTGCTTTCATCGC
>NW_025106882.1:0-16180 GCF_013123115.1 Colletes gigas
CGCTTTCCTCCCTTGGCCGCAGCTTTATCGTGTGGACGCAACAGCCGGATCAACAAGTTGTCGACGTGAGGCTACAGGCGGTCCAGCCACACGTTGGACGCCACAGATCCACGCCGGCAGTGCTAGCTGAAGCTCTTTTGCCAGGCCGCCACGCTGCCTCTCCGGAAGCGGAATAAACCAAGTAAGTCTAGGGAAATTTTACTTTATTAATGCCGATAGAATCCCGACGTAGCAGTCTTTATTATTTAACCGCTTCGCGACCACGAGCGAGACATCCCGCGATGCGGTGTCTGTTGCACGACGCCATGGACGAGAGAGATATCTCGCCTGTATTATTCACCAAGGTGAGAGTTTCTGTTTGAAGAAAAATCTGTAATTGTTTAGAAAAACGGGGGGAGGTCTCACCAATTTCGCGATGATTTTTGAATATGTTTTAGAAATCAACATTTTGAACAACTTTTTCCTATACATATATAACCTATACATACATATATTCCTATACATATAATATTGTAGTAGCAGCGATCTTTTTGAAGAAAAATCTCCGAATATATATTATAGGAAAAAGTTGTTCGAAATGTTAATTTCTACAACATATTCAAAACTCATCGAAATCGGTGAGACCTCCCCCAGTTTTTCTAAATAATTACCAAAATTCTATTTTGCTTTTTATTAATTTCGTTTGATTCCCTACAGAAAAGTTGTCTAATACTTTTTTGTAGGTACCCATGGGCTCTGCTTAAAAAAAATTTCAATGAAATGTATTCACCATTGTAGGAGTTTATGAACATTTGAAAATTGGACATTTTTGTGGGGTTTTTCTCATTTTGCGAAGTTAAGGAATAACGTTTCGGAATTTATTTTTGGAATTTCACATATTCTTCGTTAAAATACGCGTAGTTTGCATTTTGAAAAATTAAAATCGTCCAATTCGTTCAGAAGTTATGACGTTTTAAAGATACACGGGATATTACAGGGAAGCATTTCTGGCCTCGCATAAGATTTCCGGTAAGAAATTTTTTTTCTTGAAAATGCGTGGGATTTCGGGGTGATGTGTAATGACCAAAAATGATTGTAAAGGACTCCTGCAACCGAAAATATTTTTTTAGAACGATTTGAAATTTTTTAATTTAATTTTTTAATAACTTTTTAACGAAGCCTCAGTCAAGAAAGTGATATTCTTGATTTTCGTCTTATTTTGGCCTCTAGAATCTCCCTTTAAAATTTTTCCCAGGAGTGGCCGTTATATACCCTGTATGGTGTACATACAGGGTGTCCACGCTAAAGTGTGACAGTCGCGATATTTCGATAACTATTGATGACACGAAAAAAATTGTTTATATGAAAATTGCAGGATAAAATAGGATCTTTATTTTGGCGTAAACGAAAATTTTGTTTATATTATTGATTTCAAAGATACGATGGTAAAGTTTTGTTTTTTAAATGGAGCTATATTTTGATCATGCGATAGTGTGCCACTATCTGTGTGCTTGCCACTCAAGCCGAGACGTCTCCGCAGGAAATCAGTAAATTTCCAAGCGGTATATCTTGAAAACTAATAAAAATCGTGTGAATAAATTGCAGGTTAATGAAAAACACTCAATAGGAAACATTTTTTGTCAAATCATCGAAAGGGGCTGGAAAATCGTGGGGACTAGTTCATATGCCTCACCCTGTATAATAACAGATGAATCACGTGTTCAATTAGATACGAATACTGACTATGATTCAGATGTAGGCATAATATATAATATACATATATATTGATTTGAAAAATAATTTTAATGAAAAAATTTAAATAAGCGTTAAATTTTTATTATTCTTTATCCCTATATTCTATGTACTCCAGTGATTAATTCGATTTTCTCAAGCACTCTCGATAAACTGACGATTAAATTTTCCAATAAAAGTTACTCGGTACTCGTGTGACAACAAATGGTAAACGAAAAAGTTGGCAAAAACCTTTTTATTCAATAAAAAATTAAGATCACCTTAATTTTTCTAATGAAATTGTATCTTTGTATTTCGATGATGGTTTGGAACGAAATTGACATGAAACTCTGTACGTTGTAGAGTCGGCAGACTGTTCGACTGATGCACGCTGCATTTGTTTTGTTTGTTTTCTGGTAATACAGCAGCAACAAAAGTTGACTGCCGGTTCTTGGCACGATCTCCTCTTTTGATGTTTACCGACATCGTGCCGATCGACTTGTCTGCATGCCATTCGGCTTTTCGAGCCATGCTATTCGAGACGATGCAGGTCTTTAGATCGTTTGGCTTCGCCGAAAAGTACTTAGGGTGCCGAACGGTAAAAGCCGACCCTGTGGGACGCGGTTTTCGGTTCAAGTTTTCAACATAAAATTGTACATAAAGACACATAGGAGTCTTGAGAACGTATAAATAAAATTATAAAAGAATCTGACAACACATACAGGATTCATAAGGCACTGAGTATAAACATACTATTTTTGGACGTCACAAAAGTATTCGAACGTATGAATAAATTTTGAATTGTTTGATATTAATATAATATCTGGTTGGTCCTCCTTTTGCATCAATAACGTGTCACAGCCAGCCAGCCGGCTTTCCATACTGCATACAAGTTTTTCTGTTGTCTTTTTTTCAATGGAATTCCATATTTCTGTTATTCTGTTTTTAAACATTTCCTTGGACGTTATGTTATAATTTCTAAGTTTTCTTCCAATTTCGGCCCATAAATGTTCTATGGGAGGATTTATGTCGGGGCTCTGTGGAGGAGTTTGTAGTGTATGCGGGGTATATACATATGTATATGATCCATTCCTTTTCAATCCAAGCTGTTGTATGCTTCGGATCGTTGTTCCGTGGAAAGTAGAAATCGTCCAATATGTGCAATTTAATTGCACTTTGTTTCAAATTTTGTTTGAAAATATTCTGATATTTGTACTTATCCATAATTCCGCCAATAAGAGCAAGATTTCCCGTTCCATTCGCCCCCATACACCCCCATATCATCACTGAACCACCTCCGTGCTTCATAGCTTTCCACACATAATACTGCCCATCCGAACCGAAAATATTAAACTTATTCTCATCCGAGAAAATAACTTTATTCCAAAATGAAATATCTTTGTCAACATACATTTTTGCAAACGTTAGTCATTTCTTTTTGTATTAGTTTTTTTACTGTTATATGGCCTTTTTCGTGGTATTCTTCCATGCAAATCACGGTACTCCGCAATACCGTACGACACAATTCGGGATGTACATACATCTTTCCCAAAACTATTTGCAACAATCGCTGCAAGTTTTGGTGCAGATGTATTTGGATTTTTCTTAATTTCACGTATAATCATTTTCTTTTCCTCTCTAGACGTTAACTTCTTTGGACGTCCTGTGTACGCTTCTTCTTTGTAAATGTTCCCTTCAGTTTTTGACTTTTTCTATTATATATTGTACCTTAGATTTACTTCGATTTAATAATTTTGGCAATTTCAAGATAAGATTTATTTTCATTGTGCAATTTCAATATTAATTCACGTTCACATTTACTGGTTTCATTTAAAGATTATACTCTACGAAATCTGTATGTACTACACGATGTCTCGGAATCGACTACAGTGTAATGTTTACATTTCAATCACCAGAAATACGCTTCTTGCCTACGCGTTCGAATACTTTTGGGACGCCTGCAAACGGTATGTTTATACTCAATGTCCTGTGGATCCTGTGTGTGTTGTCGGATCTCTTTTGTAATTTTAGTTATATGTACTCGAGACTCCTGTGTGTCTTTGCTTGCGGTCTTATTTTGAGAACTTGAACCTAACATGTGTATTCTATTTGATAACGATGTAGCTTGGGAGCGTTCAAATACTTTCATGAGCTACTACAGTGTGTTAGGAAATGATAAATTCGCTCACATTTATTATCGTAACTTATAGAGAAATGTATCAACTGGTCTCAAACTTTCAAGATATAAGGTCCTTGTATTAACAAACCTGATTGCTAAATTTCGTTTTGAAGTAATATTTCAAAATGATGTAGCATAAGAATATCATAATTTTAACATATTTCAACCGTTAATAAATGATAGGTTCATTTTAAAAAACATATTTATACATTGTGATTAAATAATTCTTAACAAAGTAAAAATTAAAATTAATATTTAATAGGTTTTCCACCACTTAATTAATTAATACCTTTAATTAATAAATTGATTCGCTTCGGCATAGATTCGATAAGATCTGTGAGTTGCCGAGTAGCAATGCGATCCCAAGCGTTCGTAATTGCCGTTTTGAGCTCTTTTACACTATTGAATTGGCGACAATCATCGTAAGCATCGCGTACTAGTTGTCCCCATAAATTCTCAATCGGGTTAAGATCAGGAGACCTTGATGGCCATGTTAATGTGTCTATATTTTTAGTTTTTAACCATTGTTTAGTGCTTGATGAAGCGTGTACTGTTGCGTTATCATGCATAAATGTTAATTTTGCAGACGAAAAACGGCGAATATAGTAGGGCGAAAGGTGTTCTTCTAAAACAGCTTGATATTTTTTTGAATCAAATCGTGTATCAAGGAAGGTTAATGTCGTCTTGCCAAATCCAAAGTTACGCTTTGAAAAGTAACGGGGTTCTGTACGTAGACTGTGCCAATAGTTCGCCAACCCATCTGGTCCATCTAAGTTGAATTTCTTTTCATCAGACCAAGTAATCTAAAAATTTAAAAATGAATTGCAACGTCGTCACTAAAAAATGTGCACGTACCGAATGCCACTGATGGGTCCACGTTTGATGCAAATCTGCAAATGTTACACGTGTTTTGCAATGCTCCTTTTTAAGCGTTGAGGTAGATTTCATTTTGCTGTATACAAGATTAGAAGATTCTTTTAAAACATTCCACACTGTCACATGTGAGACATTTGGCGCGAATTCGTTGCGTAATCGTCGACTTCCTATTGTTGAATTTAATGCATTCGCGATAATTGCTCTTTTATTGCGTGGTGTCAATTTTGCTGGTCTTTCAGGTGATTTTTTCACATCATATTTATCCCCATTTTTTATAAACTGATTCACCACATTGCAAAATATGCCTATGCGACGACCAATTTCTCGATGAGACATTCCAGAGTCTTTATGCGCCAATATCTGTCCTTTCTCTTTTTCATTCAAAACTTTACCCCTGGCCATTTTAAAAAAAATACTTTAACACCTTAATAACTCAATACTTCGATACTTTAATACATATCTTTTACACTGTAAATGCATGGGAAGATTCATGAGAAATTGTTTACTGTGTGTTTACTTTGTAACCAGGATACGTAACAAACGACACGCAAACAAAATGACGGTGTCAAGCAGCCAAATTCACAATGAATGCATTATAACGAAAGAATATTGTGATGTATTAAATTTTGGTACATTAACAAATCGTTTAATCGTTCTTTTAGCGAGTGAACTTATCATTTAGTAACAGTTAAAAACTGGTTACATTCAGTAAAAGATTTCTAGTTTCTTTTTAAACCGTTATTTCCATATAATGTTTAGCAGAACAGTTTGTTAATATAAAAGCTAAAAATACTGAAAATTTGAAAACTGATTCATGCACTTCTTTCTAAATTGTTATCATAAGTATGACTGAACCTATCATTTCCTAACACACTGTATATGTTACCAGAGAAATGAGGCTGGACACAATAATGTTTATTTTACATTAGTCGTTTCAGTTTTTGTATTGTTCTTTTTTATAGGATTTCCAACACACATATATGACAGTTTGTGCAGTATTGAAATTTTGCAATTGTTCAGTTAATAAATTTTCCATCGATACATTGGTCGATAAAATAAACTTTACACGATGTGACAAATCTTGGAGTTGTCTCACAAACCATGACACGCAATCAGGATCGCGACGACATTGAAATGTAGATTACGAGTCGTCGTACGAGCACCGCACATCGTATCCCTTACTAAATACTCGATGATGCTGGTATGTGTATCTTGACGCTTCTCGATCAGTATCCGATTTCTCCAGGATGCATTCCAGATCGGCGTGCACGATAAACGAAACACGCGCTTTCCTGCTGTAGTTGCTGAAGCTGAGCTACTTGCTGTCATCATTTGGTAATACGATTGCGCAGTCATTCATCTTCTCACAGTCCACGGTGTGAGCTTCCAGCTTCTCATTCGAACTAAAGTAGTGCAAACATCTGCAATAAGAGACACAATTTTTCCTAACATAAAATATTTAAAAAAATTTATTCTATACATACCTATCGCAAAATATTTTCGGCCATTATGTTTACTCAATTGTAAGCACACGAGTCGAGATATGTTCTTGATCCACGCTAAATGTTCCACGTCGTTTGCTCCTTCTATATATAACAAATTGACATGCCTCTCCATCTTCTTATCGGTGACTCGTATCGGTAGCACCTTCTTTTTCTCAATGGTGTAGACGTTGATGGAGATGTTGACATGTTCAAACTTTTTCATTTGCTTCAATGTCATTGGAAATTCAATTTCTGGATATTCAACACTGTTGTATAATGAGGCTATGTCGATGCCCAATATACATGTCGAGCGTACGTTGATTACAGCTCTCTTTAGTTGTATCTCTCGCGGTAATTGCATGGTACATCCCGCATGCAACGGCATATATTTATTTACATTAACAATTAAATTAAGTATACACGACGGCGCCCACCCACTATCGCGTTCCTGAAACTCGTCTAAGGATGCTTGTATGGGTTCGATGACACACAAATCATACCATTCGCGTAGGTCAGAGAAGCGAAAAAGTTAACAGTTTGTCGTGTTAACACTTTTGTCTGCATGTTTGTTACCAGTCACTAATTCCCCGTTAAGTATAGTATTTATTTTGACGCACATGATCGAATACAATGTCCCTCGCATCTTCGAGAAAATTGCGAGGCTCCATGTGGTTAGAATTTATCACCGCACCGGTCAATATACGGTGAACGAAAACCGTATCAATTTCACGGCATCTGAGTCTTGCATTGTGTCCAGCACCCGCGCATGTACAAATCGACTGCGTGTCGAATCTTTCAGACTTTCCAATCTAGCGATACAAGCAATCAACGATTGTTTTTCACCGATTGATAGTCGCGGTCTCTTGATGATCCATACAGTTGTTCTTTGTGTTGTCGAGAACGGTGACGCTCATGATATATTGCTGAACTCTTCATGCCATAGAGACAGCATTCCTATGCGTTGCCTTTTGGTACACGTGATGCAACGTTGCGTTTTTAAGTGCTGTACAATATTCACATTATATCACGTTCGATAGAACGATATGGTCGTGAAACCTATTATCTATCTTTGTCATGTCATATCATATTGCAACAAGTACACTTTCACGTCGTTTTGCAAACTTCACGTTTTTGGATCTTCTGATCGAGAGTATCATCGCCGTCTGTGCCCTTGGTTGTAATTTAATCATCGCGAGACAATGTTACCAAAATCAGTGTCCGTTTTGCCAAACACCTCATTGTTCATTAACTTGTATAAATTTTTCAAAGCTTACAAAACGTTAAAAAATTTTAAGATGTATTCTGAAAGTTTATAATTTTATAAAATTGCTACGAAGAAGGGGAGAGAAATTAGATGTCTTTTTTAAATGATGTAAATTGATTTCAAAAAAAGATACATTTTTACTTCTGGTATTTCAGCCACCAGTTGTATAATTTCAATACGTTTTGTAACGCGCAAGTCTTTTCATGGTTGCCGCATCGCAATGTATTAGCACCATCAAGATTTTATAAACACCCGATATCTTTGTAATCGGCATCTATGGTTTACATGTTCCTCCACCAAATCTGCAAACCAGTCTCGTTTTTGGGATCCTTTCACATACACGAGAGTACTTGGATCGTCACCCACAACTGCCGCTGTAATCAATTGTTTTGCTTCGTGGTGTGGAACGAAACCATCCTCATTCCATGACAACCCATGGACGTTCTTCGTCACCCAAGCAGCCTGGGATTTATCGGCTACAGACAACGCACTCCAAGTAAATGGTCTTTGGAATATATAGTGTGCGAGAATGCTTCCTTTTCTCAGCACTGCAACTTCCTTTACGACAAACTTGTCGTTGTGGAAGAATCCTTGTATGTCAACAAACGTTGGTACCATCGCAACAATATCTTTGAAACTATACCGCAATATGATGTGCCCAGCTCTTAAATACTACAGCTATTGCTGATGCTGCAATTTATGTGATTCTGTGCACAACGTTGGACAGTGGACAGTACTCGACGACGCGATCATGCAAAATAAGACAATACGCGGTAGTATTTGTTGGTACGTTTTCTTTACAATCAAATTCTATTCGCACATCTACATTTTTCCCAAATCACCGCCTATTTCTTACGCCCTCGGCGTGCTTGTTTTCGAAACGGCGTGGTGATCGAGGGGGGCGACGTTGCGACCTCGCTGCAAAATTTCCTTCGGGCCACCCGCGCTGGGCCCACTTGGCAAAACTCCGATGGGAACGCTTCGAGTGTCCTCCAGAAATCCCTAATTTATGACGGTCTCTATTTACTGTTGAGAGACTTAGGAAAAGAATTTACTAAACGCATTCAATACGGGAGTCTGGAAAATCACCCCCAGCCCGTGTATCAGGTCGAAAACTTGGCGTCGGAAAAGTTGAGTCACGAACGGACGCACGCTCCCGATTGAAACGTCGCAATACATGGGTGCGTCGTCTACATTTATGCGTATTCGTTCCAATTCCAATGAGGTATCAGACGTCTCAAGAAAACTCTGAAGCTCCGCATCCCGCTCTTGCGAGTTCTACGTAACTCAGCGGTGCGGCTACTGCCTCAATCCTCGAGAGCGCGTCTGCAACCTCATTGTCTTTGCCGCTCACGTGTTGTATGTCCGTCGTGAATTGCCCGATGAGATCGAGATAACGGAATTGTCTCGGCGTACACTTATCCGGTTTTTGCTTGAACGCGAACACTATTGGCTTATGGTCGGTATAAATCGTAAATTCGCGACCCTCAATTGCGTGTCGGAAGTGCTTTACCGCGGTATAAGCGGCGAGTAACTCACGATCGTACGCGCTATACTTCCGCTGTGCAGGCGACAAAGCCTTCGAGCAAAATGCTAACGGTTGCCACGAACCGCTTTGTCGCTGCTGTAAAGATGCGCCTAACGCGTAATCCGATGCGTCAACCATAACTGCGAGTCGCAAATCGTTCGACGGATGAGCCAATAATGTCGCGTTCACCAAGGCAGTCCTAAGACTTCCTAGTGCAGACTCCGCTTCGCTCGTCCATTGGACGGGAGCGTTGCTCTTCAACCTGCGTCCACGCAGCAGTTGATTAAGCGGGGCCTGCAATATGGCGGCGCCGGGTATAAATCTACGGTGATCGTCAATCGAGATAGAGGCGCTATACGAAGACACGACGACGACAAGTCCCAGAGGAACGGGAACAACTGTAGATAGACAATGTACATAGTATTCGATAAGTCCTGTAAATAGACTTAATCCGGTATCGTTAGCACTGGCAGGGGGGTAATGTGGTGTCGCTAGAGGTGTGCGAGAACCCGAAATATCGGGAACCCGATGGTCGGGACGAGTCGAGAAGAGGTCGAGTCGGGTCGGGACGGGATCCCGAAAATTTCGGGATTCCCGAAAGTATCGGGATTCCTAAATGTATCGAGATTCTCGAAAGTATCGGGATTCCTGAAAGTATCGAGATTCTCGAAAGTGTCGAGATTCTCAAAAGTATTGGGATCATTTTCATTAGTATAAAGTTATAAATGTTGGAAAATTAAGTGGAATTAATGCACCGAATATGTAGTAATTATGATATTTTATTTTGAGTTTTCATGTAAAAAAGCCAACTTCTCTACATTTTCAGATAATAGTCTGGTTCTAGTAGGTGTGACGATATTTCCAGCCGTGGAGAACAGTCTTTCGCTTGTTGCTTGGGTGGCAGGGATAGCCATATATCGTCGTGCTGCCTTTCCTAATATAGGAAACCTTCCACTATTCTTTTCCCACCAACTTGTGATGTTGCTCTTTCTCGGTATATTTTCTTCTTCAAAATATATTCGGATTTCTTCATCTTTACGTTGGTTAAAGTTATCCTTTTTGCTACTTGTATTTAGCTTTTTATTCCCAAGTTTGTCATAAAAAAATCGGAACAATTTTGATTTTGGTTCATCTATAGAATAAAATATTTAAATATTTAAATAAACGCATTTTGGAATTTCTAAAATTACTGATTTATGTACACTTTTAACCCCTTCAGACCCGAATTTTTTGTCGTTTAGGAAAAAATTATTTTTCAATGGTTCTAATACATTTATTAATGTTTCTGCGAATTCCCACTCTTCATTGCATAAATTTTCAGGCATATCTTTTTCGCACAAGATCAAACTCAATGATCTTCGTAATATAATTAATCTTTTTAACATCATATACACGGAGTTCCATCGAGTGCCCACGTCTTGCAGTAACCGTAAAGGCGTCTCATTTGGATTCACTTGTAACTGCACTTGCAAAAATCTTTCTTTTGCGGATGTTGACCTTGCGAAAAAAGCAACAATAGCTCTGCATTTCTTGATTATAATTTTATACAAGGGAAATTTTCTCATTGCTTTTTTTATTGTCAATTGTAGACAGTGAGCGAAACAAGGTATTCGTTTCCAATCTGTACAGGTTTCTATTGCCTTTACAATATTTCGGCCGTTGTCAGTTATAAATATTAATGGTTTATTAAGTTCCTGTAATTTCCACATAGTTAAACAGGAATGCAACGTATTTCTAATATTTTCCGCAGTATGCGATTGTTTTAAATGGCATAGATTTAGCATATAGTGCCATATTTTGTAGTCTTTTGTCACGTAATGCAATGTCACTGACAAATAACTATCTACATTTCGTGAACTCCATCCATCAGTTGTGAACGTTAATATAGTGTCTGCCAATTCCATACATGAAAATCACAAGAATGAAGAACACAATACAAATAATAAAAAATAATAATACCTCAAATAAGGAAATCTATTACCTTCTTCCATATCTGCATGTATCTTGTTTTCAATTTGCTTTCTCAAATCATCATACATACGTGGTATTACTTCTCTCGAAAACGTGGATCGACAAGGTATTTTATAGCGTGGTTCGGTAACTTCAAGTAATTGTCGAAAGCCATTGTCTTCAACGATACTAAGCGGTTGCAAATCCAATGCCATCATGCGAGCAATGGCATTAGTTATGCTTTTTGCTCGCGTACAATCTTTTTCTAAATATGGCAACCTCTCTATCGATTCACTGTATTTTTTTACATTTGTGCTTACATTTGAATGAATGTTTTTCAAATGACGTAATAAGCCACTGGTATTGCCATATTTTGTTTTTAATACACGCTGGCAGTGTCTACATTTGGCTTCTTGTTGATTGACTTTTTCGAATTGCTCCCACACAAAGCTTTTCGTACATTTTTTTCTTTGTGTGACATTTTGCTCACTACTTTCAGCTATAACTTCAGTTTCACTATCACTAGACATTTTCTTATTTACTTTAAAATTTATAAATTAAATCCTTAACTAAATCACCAGAGATTTTCAATACGTCTGTGCTTTTCGAACTACGCAAGAGAACTGCTTAACGGCGTGCACAGTGTGTACGCTGTCACAAGTTTCTTTGCATCAAGTCACACGAATCGAAGCGTCGCAATGTAGCAGTAATCGAGGCATGCCCGGAAATCCCGATGCTTTCGAGAATCCCGAGCATTTTCTCGAACGTATCGGGATTCCCGGAAGCGTCGCAATGTAGCGGTAATCGAGGCATGCCCGGAAATCCCGATACTTTCGAGAATCCCGAAATTTTCGGGATCCCGTCCTGATCCCGGAAAAATTTCCCGTCCCGACCCGACCCGACATTTTCGGGTTCTCGCACACCTCTAGGTGTCGCCTCCCATGCTCGCCACCAGAGGGGTCGCGCTCTCACAAGCACTCGACCGACCCCTCGGTTGCTATATATACAGTGAGGGACAAAAGTATTCATACACTTGGAATATAGAAATAAAAGCAACAATATTTTCTATATTATTAATTATATTCAAACATATGTTGCTGTATATCATACATAACACTTATAACAACAAATGAGTAAAAAATAAAGGCAATAACATCATTTAGTAACTTAATATGGATTGAAATTCACACGACGGTCAGAAATCGCTGGGACAAAAGTATTCATACATTTAATTTTTTAAATTAATATTTTGTAGGGTAGCCCTTCTGGCGAATTACTTCTTGTAATCTATTAGGCATTGACAACACTAAATTTTTTACGCAGTCTGGTTCTATATTATACCATTCTTTTTTTAATATTTCTTTCAGGTGTTCTTTACTTGTTATATCGTGTTTTCGTATATTTTTTTCAAGTTTCGCTCATACGTGCTCGATGGGATTTAAATCAGGCGATTGTGGAGGAGTTATTAACATGTGGGGAGTATTATATAACAACCACTGACGCACTATATACGCTGTATGTTTCGGGTCGCAGTCTTGCTGAAAGTAAAATGATCTGCTAATACTTAATTTGTCTGCACTTTCTTGTAAATTTTCTTTTAAAATGTTTAAATATAAATGTTTATCCATTATCCTATCTATTATCACTAATTTACCGACGCCAGAAGCAGCAATACATCCCCACAACATCACACGTCCACCTTCGTATTTCGCCGTCGGTTGCATATTTTTGGGATCCAATTCCGTATTAGTTCTCCGCCACACTTTTTTATTACCATCTGTTAGGGGGAGTAGGTTTGAAAAAACCTCGCCTAACGGTGGTCCGGATCGTGAGGGAAGGAACGTCGAGAAAAGAATACAAGTTTTAATTTAATGTTCGCTTAGTCGAATGACTCGACTAAGCCTTATATTTGGAAATGTTTCGAAACAGAGATTATATAATTATTGTCTGCCCGGCCAGACGCCGCTGCAGTTAATCCTGTTTGGTAAACCTGTAACAGAAAGAGACACGAATAGGCGTTAAATACCTGTGAACGTGAGTCACGCTGTGTGTCTTACTTTCTTCCGCGCTCGTCTGGTCTGTGCTTGTCGCACCCAGGAGCGGGGATCTCAGCCGCCGCGATGCGCAGCTAAGCTAGTGGACTGTATGTGTGAGCGTTCCCGTTAAATCGGGAATCGCTTGCTTATTATTGTCGTGTACGAGATTTCTGCTCGTCTAATTTCACGACTGCAATTTCTGACTGCAATTTATGACTTTGATGTATGACTGTCGCAGGAAAAGGTGATCGGAGGGAGGTTGTAAGGCTCCAACCTTTCAGCCGGTCCCCGGCCCTTCACCGCCTTCGTAAGTGCGTACGGCACTGTGTGGTGCAGGCTTGTCAACGGCGCCCTTAGGTCGACTTACGGTTGGGCCTGAGACCACGTTGCTTTGTCGGATGCTCCGTCCTACGCACAGGGACCGTACTCCCTGGAGATGTTTAGACGTGTCCTAGCTTTCGCCGATAGCTGGGGTTTAAAAAAGTGTCCCGCTTCGACTGGAAGACGGCAAATCCACCCAGGGTATTATTCACTCCTGTATGGTGGGTTCGAAGCCGTTTCTGACAGCCAATTGGAGGAAGGAGTTTGTACCTCGATCCTCTAGTGCACGATGATTCCACTCAGGGTTTCTTCCCACACCTGGATTATGGAGTCGTGCACTAAGAAAAGTGCGAAGAACCTCGCACCTATAAATTGGGATGAGCTTAGCCCTCTATCCCTGGGGAAACGATTGAGTCCACTCAGGGTTTCTTCCCACACCTGTTTATGGATCGATTCCCCGGAAGCACTCGAATTACTTCGAGCCTATTCCGAATTAAATAAGTCTGCTTACAGAGCTCGGTCGGGTACCGACTGGCTCGGTACGATAACTCGCAAATAATTCCTTTGCCTCTCCGAGGGTAGTCGAAGAATTCGACTCGGGTCGGATAGCTCGAATTATTTGTATATGCGACTGCTGAGCGTGTTCGTATACCGAAGTGCTCGTGGCAGTGGTTTGATAGCGAGTGACGGACGAGCACGAGCTGCCAAAGTGAGCGCGTGAGTGGGGAGAGTCTTCCGTCACGCGGCGCTGTCGCCGTGTCTCTCGTCCGTCTCTGTCTATTATATAGTTTTCGTACCTTCTCTAAACTCGGGCGTTTAAACCGCTTGTTTCAAAATTGAACGTTAATTAATCGTTCGCGTGACTTTGCAGAAAACCTCGAGAACCGTGTTTTTCTGTCCTCTAACATTTTGAATAGCGGACGCGTCGGCCTAGAATCTTCCTGGTCGGTCGCGTAACCGAAAACAAACCGGGTAACGAATTGTTTCGGATTTAAATTAAATTTCGCATTTTACCGATATTTAAACACCATCCGACTCAAAAATATTAAATTTTGACTCGTCGGAAAATATTATATTCTTCCAGAAGTCGTCACTAGCGTTTATATATACTTTTGCAAATTCTAATCTCTTTTTTTTATTTACTTTACTAATAAGGGGTTTCCTCCTCGCAACTCTACTCTTGTATCCTGCCCGATGCAGCACTCTTCATACAGTTTTCGGATGTACTTCCTTGTGTATATATTGCTGAAGGTTTGATGCAATTTCCGATGCATTGGTATTTGGATTTTGATTAATAATTCGAACAATTTTACGCTCTTCTCTAGTACTTAGTTTTCGGGGTCTACCAGTTCTTTCTTCATTCCGTAATGTTCCTTCTTTTTTATATTTATTTATTATACTTTGTATGGTGGATCGACTTCTTTTTAATATTTCTGATATATTTTTATATGATTTCCCTTCTTGGTATAACCGAATAACAAGGTTTCTTTCTTCTAACGCTGTTTCACTACTTTTCCTCCCCATATTGCAAATATCTGATATTAACGTTTACCCGTCAGGACTAGTACTAATCGAGATGCCCTGATTTCATCGTAACTATCGTATTTATCAACATAAATGATAATGTATGTGTTGCGACGCGAGCAGGACCTCGCAATTTAGCCTTTATGGCAGGGTTAGTTGGCGACAGTCAAGGCCCTCGGTCGAGCCGTTGGCCGGGCCTGCAAACGACCCTCAGCCTTTTGTTACTCAAGGGTAACCAAGACGGAGTTTTCTAGACAGCTGAAATGCACGTGCGCGCACTTTCACTTGGCTAGCTTTCTCTTAATTATTACTAATATTCAAATTACTAGAAAACTCCGTCCCAACCACGGAAAGGGCTTCCTCACCAGAGCCTGCCCTTTCCGCCAGTACAGTCAAACCACACCCACACAGAACAACTACACCAATCATTCAGAACCAACGACACTCCTACAACACGACACATTAGCCAATAAGAACATTCCACCATCCATGTAAATACCGACATCAGACCTGAAATAGACATTCCACGTTACACAGTCAAAAAGTCAACTTCGCTCGTTCAGTACTACATTCATTTCTTCCAACTATTCCGATAGTAATAACTTTTCGTGGGGAAAATCTTCGAAAGACTCCCTCCCACCTCTTTGGGGAGAGGCGGGAGGGGTGTGTGGGATTCCCCGCGCCCATTATAACGGGCGCGGGACCTACCCACTAAAAACCCCACGGTGACCCTTCCGCACGATTTGGGAGGATACCGGGAATCGCTCGAAGTATACTTCCGGTATCCTCCCCGTGCCCGCGCTTTGCGCCCACCCGCGGGGGGACAAACGGTCCCCCCGGTAATCGCCCTGTCTCATAGCGGCAGGACGAGGCCACATCGTCCTGCCGCCATCCGTCCCGGGGCCGCGTCTAGTGGCGGCTGCGAGCCCCAACTCGCAACCGCCGCGACCCCTTTTCTACCCCTCGGAGGCCGGCAGCTCATGGCCGCACCAGGCCACCGAGGGTGCCGCTCCGTGCGCCGGAGCCGGACAGGAGGCACTGCCACCCCATCCGGTCCGACCCTACGCCGCCTGGCGGGAGGGGGCTCCTATCAGGACCCCCCTCCCAGCCTGGGTCATGCGCCACGCCGAGGGGGCCGCCCGCGTCGCCTGACGCCCAGGCGACGCTCTCTCGCCACCAAACGAGCGCGAGCCTCAGCACGCCGCTGACGCTCGCGCTCCCTTCCCGCGGTCTCCTTCTGCAACATTACGATTTCGCAGAAGGAGGCCACGGCCCTCCACTTCTCCTCGCTGCCGAGCATGGCGCGCA
>NW_025106883.1:0-16100 GCF_013123115.1 Colletes gigas
TGGATCCATCGTATGTCAAATTTGGTTCAAGGACACATTTGACCCCCTTATTCGGCTATACCCTTTACAAAAGATACTGACAGAGGATCTTCTATTGCCCTATTTTCTAGTGTGATTATTCTGTCTGCCATTTTGCTATTTGCTACCCAAGCTGCAAATTTTCTTCCCATGTGTACAGAGTAAGACACACAAGAGTCAACCTGTTGCTGCAAGGGATATCTCAGTTTTACATCCTTTTGGTGTAACTCTCCTATTCTTGTTGTGAGGTTGACACCCTCGTACTTTACTTGATTTATTGAGAAAGACTCAGGAGGGATGACCCATGTGCAGTGAGCACAGGTGAACACTGCGGCGATGTTGCGAGGAGTGGGTATGTTCTGCTCAGTACAAAAAGCAACTACAGACAGTGCATAGAGAAAGACACTTTGAAAACAAATATTATAGTTTACACCTCCTTTTGCATAATGCAATGCTGTGTCAGAAGTTATAGTGTAAAAGCTGGAATGATTGAGATTCTGATTAGCCATGCCACTTGTTCTCAAGGCTGGACATGGCAGTCTGTGAGTTAGAGAGCCAGAATATACTTGTCTTGTGTACTTTTTCAGTTCCTCCATGGGTACTAGCGTCTTCTCACTGATAAGATGTTCTATCAGCTCTTCAAATTGCTTGTTTCCTTTTGCCCATCCGTAGAGCTCCATAAGTTGTTTTATGCTTGTAACGATGCTTCCGACCTCTAAAACCTGAAGGGGGGCTCTCCTTGCTCTCAACCTTGTGTTAGACCCAAAATAAGGAGTGTACTTTCCTCGTGAGTTAAACTTGTCGAGACAGACTTCCCTTTGCTCTGATACAAGAATGGACCTCACAGACCATGCCTTGGGTACACTTTCCCACGCCATTATTGCTGTTTGTTCCTGTTGAGGAGGCATTGTTACACCCTCTATTGGTATACCCCATGCTTCTTCTCTGAGAAATTGAGTGTACTGAGTCACACATGTTGTTATTTTCAGTCGCTCTGCACCAGGATCTGGTCTTTTGTTTTCGTAGTATTTGGATATTCTTTCTTCTAAACATTTTACTGCACCCAATACCTCCAATTCACTGCTCCATGTATTGAGTGCCGTTTGCTGATTTGATCGAGTATTGGTAAACTTACTAAGCCACCTTTCTTGAAGTCCTATATTTGATAAGGCATAAAGTTTGTTAAGCAATTTGGGATTACAGGGTCTGATTGAGGACAAATCTGCAACCAACTTGTCTTGTTCACTGTCAGCCTTGAAATCAAAGAGATTTTTCACTTCTCTATTTATTACAAAATCACTTAGTCCTCTTTTTATCTCTTTTTTTACAAAGTTTTCTGGTTGTATAGGCAAGTTCAGTGGTAAACTTTGAGGGTCTTTTATCAAGGATAGAAAGTCTTTATGTTGACCACATTGAAGAGTAACAGCTCTAGCCATGTGCACAGAGAGTGTTGCGTCGTTTAAGGTGGTTCTTACAAGATGTAGGTTTGATGACAGTACGTCCTGTACAGCACGTGTACAAAACTGACTATATATACTTATGGGGAATCCACCTACATTTCTGGTTAATAACAACAAACAGCATGTATATTCCCATGGCTCTTGTCTTAACCATGTCATCTCTGTTTTTAATCTATGAGCAGCCTCAAAAATGGTGCTATAATAGGCTCCTAGGGGTGTACCATCTTCTGCTGCTGCAGCAGTGCCTGTAGAGAAGAGCCCGGATACATCACTGTTGAGAGAGGGGATTACTTGATTTGCCTCACTTGCTAAACGAGAGATTCTTTTCAAAGCGCCACTCACTTGAATTCCTTTGTAGTGATATCTCCTCGAGTACTCAAACAAGTGTGATGAATACCATGTTTCCTCCAACTTTATTACAATACCAGCCTTTGTGCAGAGAGATTCCAAAGTTCGCAGGTATTGAGCAACATACTGATCCTTATTCAACTGCATTTTTTGTAGTTGCACCTCAGGTGGAATACGCAGCAAAATTACCTGATTATCCCCTTGACCTAGAAGTGTTGCTGATGTACCACACCGCCAAGATGCTAATAGAATCAACATGATGGTAGCAAGGGTCCAACCTTTTTGTCTAAGACCTTCAAGCCATGCCTCAGGGTACGGGTAACATCTTGGACCTTGTTTTGGTAGACTGTCATTTCCTTGCTCAGGGGGGCAAAATCTATCTTGAAAAAGAAGAACAGAGATAAGAGGAAAAAGTTGAGTGAAGGAGTAAACATTGTGCAAACCAAACAAACGGTCCAACTCTACAAATAAGTCTGTGATAAGCTCCAAGCGGAAATTTGTACACCAGGATGAGAAGTCTAGAGTGATGAATATAAAGGTCTTCCCTTCTAGACTTTGGAGCGGGGCATTCATTTGAGTATTGTTCGCGTCAAAACCTCTTCATTCATAGTCATTGATTGATGTTTGATGTATTTGAATATGGCCTCTGCAATATTCTTCTCTGTCACTGTTTGGTACAGCCTCATTTCGAAGGTCATCTTGCCAAAGAATCTTGCATTTATCCACTTGAACTCTCTTTCCTTTGCTACAGCAACCATTACTCTCCACTCCATAGGCACTTCTCCTGATTGTAAGATATCTATGATTTCCTTTACTGTGATGGACTACTTCTTAAGATAGTTTATTATAACACTCTTAGACTCAGGTTTGGGCCCTTGAGGAAATCTGCCGTACTTGGTTCTGTGCACTTGCCGATCATACTCGTGTATCCAATGATGGAGACTAGGAATAATGGATTTGTCAGATAACAAATCCGCTATATCTATGTGGTAATCAAAATCTAATGTCTTTTCAAAATATACATCAGCAAAATCTTCAGCTCGCCAAGGATTGGAGGTGTTTTCATCCCAAAGATTACTTCTATAATTATATACCAGTTTACGTGGGGTAGATACTCCTATGTGTAGTGCTGGCCATCTTCTTTTATCTTTATAGTACTGTCTGCAGAACTCAAGTCTAAATGTTTGCACTATCAGTTGAGAGGCTTCTTCTAATCCTAATTTCATGACCGATCCTTTTTCTATCCATGTTTTGACACTGGAATCCATATCTATGTCGGGATGCCCAAAACACTTCCAAAGACCTGTCAGCTCCAGGCGCAAAAGTACATGATTAGTGGTACAAAGAGGTGCCGTAGTCGTTTGTACAAAAGGGTGATTTCGCAGGTGTGAGGGTATAGATGTCATTATCTGTTTGTGGAATGCATCATTAAACTCCGTGTCTCTGAGTATAGAGGAGATAACCAAGGAGGGCCAAAGCTTCAAGATGTCATAAGCAATCCTTTCATAATCCGCAACTAAACTGGCTCCTGCAAGAAGTGCTTCCTCTACTTCCTGATAGAGATTGTAGGGTGGATATTTGTGACTGCAAATGTTGCCGTACAGTAGAACATCAAACCAAGAGTTGTAAATGTCTCTCACTGCTACTAAGTGAGAATGTGTTATAAGGAATGTCTTGTTTGTTTTCAGATGAATAAGATGTAAGTTTCCATGTGCCTCACAAGTTAAACCACCCAGTTTGTAATTACAGGTAAAATCTGTTGAATAGGTGACCTTTTTCACCATTTTGTCAAAGTTTGCTTTTATTCTATAAACTTGCATCATTAGTTCTGTAGGCACAACATTCCTTGTTCGAGCCTCCTTGTAATAATCCAGGCATGATATTCTTAGGGCATGTTGAGCTATTAGTAGGCATGTGGTCAACTCTGTAATGGGGTCACTTGTATGAGCAAGAACTGATCTGTGCCTAAGACACCAGGGTATGAATTTTGTTGAGCTGATAATAGTTGGTTGTTGTTTTTTTTAATGCCAACAAAAGACTTCTGTGCTCTTTTTTCAGTGCTCGTGGATTGTTCTTGTGCTCTAATAGATAATCAATTTCGGAAGTGATTAGGGCAGAGGATAAGTGCCTGTCTTTTCGAAATATTGGACTTTGAATCCTAGTAGTGGTTAAAAGAGGTTCTTCTTCTTGTAATTGCTCCATTTTCTTTGTTCATTTTGTTTCTTTTTCTTAAGATTTTTCTTCTGTTTTCTTTCTTACCCTTATTTTTGACTCCTTTGCTTTTTGTAAACAGTGTATGGATGCAATTCATTCTCTTCTTCACTTGGCTCCTGCTTCTTTGCTTTTCTGTACTTTCTCCAAAACCTCATATTCTTCCACAAATACAACAAACCCCCTATATATCCTAGATAATGGAAGAGACATAGCAATGAAGGCCAAACATGCAAAGAGAGAAAGGGAATTATCAACTCAGAACCATAAATTCCTTCTTTTATTTCATGTATTGTATCCTCTCTTTTACCTTCTTCCACCTCTATGTCTCTTTTTGTCAAATAACTATGTTCTGTGAAGAGAAAATCGTGTTCATTGTAGAGCCAGTGATCCTCCCAAAGAGGGACAAAGAGATGTTTTCCTATAGAAGAAGAAGAACGAGGCAGCTCAGGAACCTCAAGGGGTAGTGTAATCTCTGTATTGTTTTGCCCATCCCATAAATATAATCTTTCTTTATTATTATAAGCAAGCGGATGGATTTTTTCGCATTCAATGAGATCTGTTTCATCCTGGATTTGCATTGTCCTTAAATTTAAATACCCTGTGTGATTTCTTGCACCAAAAAGATATTGTATGGGCATTGACACAGAACAATAGTTTCCCCTGCCCTGAACAGAATTCCATTTCTCTATCTTTTTACACGGCCAGATTATAACATAGTCCTGTGTCATTGAGGCTGTTAAGTATTTATCACCCAACATTGTCCTTACATACAGATCAGCCATATCTCCGTTTGTCATCGACAACAGAGAGTTAAGAGCCAAATGTGATGTACAAAGATCAGATAATCTCTTTGAGGAGGTTTCCAGCTCATCTTTTAAATAATTGATTTTCCCTGTTATTTCCGAGTGAAGTGATCTCTGCAAATCAGCAAATTCATGACCAACCTCTCTCTTGCTTTTGCCCCTTTCCATTACTATTAGAAATCCTTCTTGAGTGGCATATGTAAGTGTATCTCTTGTCTCTCCTTTCTTTTCCTTCAATACAAAGATCTCTTCTATCAATGGTACTGCTATTTTCTTCTCTGACATGTATGCAGGTCCTATGTACTTTCTTTCATATTTCTCTGCATGACCTTTCACTGGAGTCCACGTTACTAGAGCTCCTGATAATGTTGTGGCTTGTCCTTCATCCCATACTGCCTTTTGTAGTGCCTCTTCTCCCGAGTGAAGTGACTGCCCGTGTTTCTGATAAACCGTTGTACTTTTTTCTATGCAGTAACGAACCTTGATTATCTGTTCATTTGGCCATACATACTCACATTTTATCTGAGGTGCTCTACTTAGTGGTGTTGGGTGTTGTTCACTGGGACATGCACCTTGTTTTAGTTGTTGTCTATCTGGCTCTGTTGCATATATCGTGTGAGTCCAGGCCGTCTTGGTATAGGAACCCCAACAAAAATAGTGAGTCTCACATGTGTGTTCATAGATTCCTATCCATTTTGCAGGCACTTCTTGTTGTTGCACACTCGGTACAAGTACCTCTATGGTGATTGATTTCTTTTCCTCTATTTTAGGACATGCTGTGGCTCCTCTCTTCTTGTATATTCTTATTCCTTTCTTTTTCTGGCAAAGCATTGGGTCCTGGGCACCCGCTGCAAGTAGTAATGAGGCCAATACTAGAAGATGCATCTTGTCTTTTGTCCTTCTTTTTGATCATTTTTTTCTAGATGTCCTTTTATCCTTCTTCTTCACCTGATTGACTCGAGTTACTGGATTCTAAGTCCACGTACGGAGGTGGCAAGGTGCTCATCGCTCTTTGCAGAAGCATGAGGGCTTGTGTTGTCTCCTGTAACATGCACAGTATGCATTTGCTCCCCTGAGCTGTCTGATAATAAAGATGTTCGTGATCCATTTAATGCCAGGTAGTTCAAATAATCGTCCTTGTATATTTCTTCTGAAGTTGCTACCTCCTCTCCTTCGTACTGTAGAATTCTGTTTCCTGTTAGCTCCCACTTTGCTGCCCCAGTGGCCTCCAGCAGATCTACTCTTATTATTGACTCCTTGCACCCTGTCACTGCTTTGAACTGTTTGGATCCTTCCTCTATCCAAAGAAGAATCAGCCTTTTGTCGGCTGTGTCAACAAAGAGATAGGGTATACATTTGAAGTAATTTTCTGTGGTACTTAAACATTTTGTTGTTCCTGTTTTAACAAAAAATGGATATTTTCTATATCCGGAGTGCTCATTCTCATCCTCCACATGGATGGAGTACTTCACAAGATATTCACTCTTCATTTTCCTGATAGTTGATCATTTTATTCTAGAATAACCCTATTCCCTTGTCTTCCTTGGGGGGTTGTGCTGTGTGAGGGGTCTCTCCATGTTTTGAGGGTCCTGCCTGTTCTATTGCCTGTATAGCTACTGTCTTTCTTGTTTCCTGTAGTGCATGTACCCTTGTTTCTACTACACCAAGTCTATTGACACATGTTTGGTGAAGACTTATTAAGGTTTCCATTTGTTTGAGTATTTTGTCCAATTTCTCATGTACTGCATGTAATGCTCCGTCCTCATGACCTTCCTTTGTTTTTCGTCGTTTTGCTGGTGTCTCCACTACAGGGGTGCTTAGCAACCCTTTCTGTGTTACGATATACTCGGACACCTCCTCACTGTCATCCTTGGAGCGTTTGTCTTTTTGTGACATCTTGTTGGTCATTTTTTTCTAGACACCCCTGTCCTCCCTTCTAGGTGCCTTCCTCTTCTTTCTTCTTGGCTCTTCTTCTTCTTCATCTTCACTCTCATCATCAACAGGGTATCCTATCTCTTTTAAAATTTCTCTTGTCTTGAAGTCGAGTGTTCTTCCTTTTTTCGGTGTCTTGTCGGCATAATCTTCTATAATCGTCTTTGGCAGGCTGGTTTGTACATCCGTCATTCTGTACCGACCAGGAAGCCCCAAGGCCATATCCTGTAGCGCTGTACTGATCGCAGCATAGTATAGATCTGGATAGTTGCGGTGGTTCAGCTCATCAGCTCTTTCCAGGGGTACTAATTTGAGGAAGGGGAAGTTGTCCTTGTGAAAATCTCTTAATTCCATTAACTTCTTTAGCATATCCTTTGCCTGGTTAGCTATTGGCGCCAGTTCTAATGACCTATTGTGCGATGTGACGAAGGCCTCCATCATCAATATGGACTTCATCCCATGGTGGACCAACACCATTTTCACCTGGTCTATCACTGCGGAGTAGAGAGGAGAGGCACCCTCCTTAACTGGCTCCATTGACCACTTCAAGAATATGTTCCTCAGTGCTGTTCTTGGTTTTATCCAATCCTGCCAGATTATGCATGCTGGTAGTAGTACATCTATATGCTTGCTTACTATATCTTCTATGCTAATTGTTGCGCATAATGCCTTCCATCTTTTTTCTAGGTATTCCTTGTTCCCGTCGCTACCCATTCTGACCTCTTTTCCGATTGTCATGAGACCGCTCATCGCGAGAAAGGCAAGAAACTGATCTTTGCTGCTATCAGCCTCCAATTCTGCTGATTTTGTTAATACTGAGGAACTGGTTATTGGCTTGTGTACGACAAATCTAGGTCTTCTTCCGAAAAACCAGCATATGCTGGTGGTTATGGTGTCACCAGACGGTACCTCTGCCTCTTTTACAAGAACTCCATGCACGGGAGTCCAGTACTTTGCCTCAGTTACAGTGGACAGCCGTATGTCCCTGTTTACAATGATGTATTCTTCTGTGGACATGGTTTCTCTAGCTTCTTGAATCTGACAAAGGATATAAACTGTTTATGTTCATCTTTTTTCTCTTCTATTCAAATTATCAGGTTTTTGTTTTTGCTACGCAGATAGGGACAGAATAGCCGTGGGTTTCCCGTGTGTTTCCTGCCTACCACAGGCCCTACACACACGGCCCCCACGGGCGCGGGATTGGGATACGCCCAATCAGCGCGTCCCCGTCTGGACGAGGACTACCAGTACGCCGCCGGGATGTAGGGCCCGACGACAAGTCACTGGTGGGGCCGAGCGCCTTCCCTCGCTCTACCGACATAGCAGGTCGGTGCCCGAGCTGTATCCGCAGCTCCCCCGTCGAAGGCCAAGAATGGGCCCTCTAGCCAGCATGTAGCTAACAACCACTGCCCCCGCGATGGTCCTTCCCATGACCGGGCCCGAGGCACTCCTCGGTGGGCCCCCGGTCCCCGCGGTACCAGTCTAGATCACTGGTCGGATCTTCGTGGCATGCCACTACCGATTGATGACCCTACAATCACCAGCATCGGTCGGCCAGCGCCTCAGGTACGTGGAGACGCCACCCTCCAAGGAGTCCTACAGGAATCAACCACTAGGGTCTTTGACCTGCAGGACCCCCCCTGCGACTACAGGACACCCCACACACAATCACGCATTCCTTCTCATTCGCACTCTCCATCCAAACACATCCATCGCAAACTTACAAAATCTTTCATACGTTTCCTTGCATTCCAACACACCACTCACATCCACATGTCCATCCTCTCTCCTGACCGACACACCACACTCATCCAGGCACCTCAAATCATCATACAACGGACATTCAACCAACACATGCTTCCAATCCTCACACTCAGCACCACACGAACATTCCTTGCTCTCACTCAAACTACGGTCATACAAAAATGCATTCATACTACCGTGCCCAGTCATCAAATAACACGCATACAGTCCCGGCTCAAAATTCACATTCATCCAGTGTGGCCAGATCGGGCATAATTGAGTGCATCTAAATCGACAACAGTGACGACGAACTTCCTTAGCGTCTAACGGAATGGTGGGGATAGCAGGCATACACTACCGCACGAGCCACGTGTACGTGAGCTCGGCACTTCGCACAACTTCGGCAAATCGATAAAGAACGCTAGTGTGAGCCTTTCCTTCTTGCTCTTGTAAAAGACAAAACAACTGAAATACGACCTCGCGATAAGTGGCATACGATTCCAAGTCTCGACTGCCCCAGCATTTTTACTTTCCGACCTATATGTAAGGTATAAGGAAATTTATAAAGTATCATAACGAAAAAAAATTTTGAAGTTTTTTTTTAGCGGAAATACACGTTTTAGGACCCCCTGATCATATTGTGACTATTGAAAAAAAAGACATTTTTTTTGTTCCTCAACGACTAACAATAAGTGAATTGCAATAACGAAAAAAAAATTTCGAAATTTTTTTTTAGCGGAAATACACGTTTTGGGACCCCCTGATCATATTGTGACTATTGAAAAAAACGATATTTTTTTTTGTTCCTATGCTATTAACATGAATGCATTAAACGACTAAGTGAATTTCAATAACGAAAAAAATATTTCGAAATTTGTTTTTAGCGGAAATACACGTTTTAGAACCCCCTCATCATATTGTGACTACTACAAAAAAACATATTTTTTTTTGTTCCTATGCTATTGACATGATTGCGTCTAAACGGCTGAATGAATTTTCAATGAAACTTAACATTTAAGTTTTATGTTCTCGTTTTAAGGTCTCATTATATTTTAAGCGTGATCAGCTCCCATATAATGATGATTATACGTTTTTAGTTTTATAATTATTTCGATACATACACATCATTTGTAACAAATTTTTAAAGCGATTTATATAAATCTTAAGAAGGATTAAGATCAAATATATTTTTCTCCTATCTTTCCTAGACAGGAAAAATTAAACGAAATCTTATGTGTTCGCGCCCGAAATTTTGTAGGTCGGATTGGAGTGATGCGATGTCGTCGTGTTGGAGAGGTTTCAAATGGTTTATTTTTAATAATAACAAAGTGGACTGTATGAATGTTTTCAAGCGCGTTGAACTGTGGGAGGAACTGTTTCCCCCGCGCTTACTTTATCAAAATGCGTTCAACTCAAGTAAAACTGCTGTACTGTTACAGACTTGTTAGTTAGACTTGTTAGACTTAGTCGGTTAACGACTGAACCGAGAATTGAAAACTGGTTTGTCGGTTGACGACTGAAACTAGAATGAAACTGGTTTGTCGGTTGACGACTGAAACTAGAATGCCCAATGTGTCCGGAGTCCGTTTCCTCCTCAGCTTAGATCCCCTCCAAGAGGTACACTTGGGGGTGTTTTGCAAATTCCTCTGTGGAATCGTGAGTCGATTGATTGGCCATCGACTTGGGAGAGGAGGACCCATTTTCCTGCCCCAGTTTGGCAGCAAGCTCCTCCTTCACCTCGGTGGTGGAGGAAAGTCCCAGGCCACGCTGGCGAGGGTGGCCGAGGTTTCCTCCCCAAGTCGACGGCCGCGTTAATTTATCGAGGAAGAAACGGAACTCCGGATTATCCACGCAACAAGGGGTTGCGTCTGGTCTACGTCTGCTTTTATGGCTATATTGTTCCGCGTGTCGGCGGTGGCCGTTGTCGTCGGTGCCTACATTTGGCCTCGACGACCGTACCACCCGCGGAACAATATAGCCCTTCGCTGGTCAACTCGAGTGTCGCGTTTCTTTCGTTTTCCAAAAATGCTATTCTTTTACATTGACATTTGCCAGATGCGAGAGACTCGAAGACGTTTGCAACGTAGTACCGATCCCGCATCTGGCAACATAAAGGACCGGAAACAACTCGAGTTGGCCAGCGGAATGAGCGAGCTTTCGTTTACCGAACATTATGCCTTGCATACCTACCTAAACCACATAAAAAACGTATTCCACAAATATTTTAGAATAATGTTGTTCAAAGCAGTCTTACTCGTAAAGGGTTAATTAAGGGTTAATTAAAATGAAAAACCACTCTTAGCCAGTACCGTGCACGCTACAGAAATAGATTACTACTGACTTTTCCCACTATGTTTTTTAATAACCGTATCAAATTGTTACACACAATCAAATGTTATATATTTGACTTAACTTTACATAACAAAATAATTGTAACGATAGGTAAAAGAATAACGTGCACGCTACCGTTCAATGGAAACCACGGGAAGGTGGTGGTCACTTCCATCAGGAGGGAAATGTAAAAAATTGTTATTTCTTTGTAACATTATCACATGCCGTATATTAAAATGTTTTTATTAATGTAATGAAATTACAATATAATGAAAAACTAACTCGTGAATGCATTAATTTTTATTAATATACACACTAGCCATAAAAATGGAAAAATGATATATTTGTTTACATTTCCAAAGGATGGGATGTCGGGATAGGACGTTTGCGATTAAGCTGGCACGTTATGTCGTGCATTGTTGCTCTTACGGTACCGTGACGTAAGTGTAACAAGGCGCGACATTCTACGTCATAGCCACACTATCTACAGCAAGCAATTTCACTAACTAAAAATATACGGCAAAATATAAGCAAATAAATGAAGAAAGAAAATGATAGTTAGAGCAAGCAGAATAGTATTTACAGCAAGCGAAATACGTAAAAAAAGTAACAACGCGAGACAAATTGAACAACTATTTACATATTAGCGATGTCCAAAAAAAAATATTTTGGACATCACTAACAAGACTGCGGTTGCAGTGTAAGCGCTATCGCGTGACGTTATGGCACATACATGCATCACACCTTGTTGCGCCTACGTCACGGTACCGTTGACGTAACAAGACCAGTCTACCGCGACGTCGCATGAAAACGTTTATACTGTCATTGCAGCCTAATAGTACGAATTTACTAAAGAGCTTTTCTCTGGAGAGAAAAATCTCTCTAGAGAAAAGCTCTGTAGTAAATCGGTACCTTAATTTTCGTCATATGACGTAGCGGGAAAATTCTCAAAGTTATTGTCATATGTTGCGTTTAATCTTAAATTACACTTTTGCTTCTTAGCAAATCTATGATATAAATTTTTGGAATACAATAGAGCTAGATGATCGTCATCTACCTCCATGGGTTGAGAGTTTTCCCTCTGCGCCTTTAACGAAGATTTCACAACGCAAATAGAGTTGACGCTGGCCAAAGAAAGTTTATTCCGTTTCTTTGTTTTTATGTCAGGTAACATGGAAAACAATCTTTCTGCATCGGCATTGGAATTTGGAAGTGATCTAATTGTATTTACTAATTTCATCAATTCAGGAAATTTAATTTTATAGTCCAAATTTCGCGTTAATAAAATTGTTTTCCAGAAACCATCGAATTTCATCTCGATAAGCGTCTGTCTACCTTTCGTTGTAAATTCCAAAGGCAATACTGACCATTCTGTTTGCAGTCCTTCTTCGTCGAAACCGCCGAATTTCTTAGCGATTAAGAGAACATTTCTGAAGGAAATGTCTCTATTTGTATCATTTAATATAAAAGTTGGTTCAAAAACATACAACATGCTAAGAAATTCGTCATCGATTGCCAATCGATGACGAATTTCGTTTGCAGCTGTAATATAAAACATTAAACAATTTTTCCTTACGGTTTCTACGATGTCGGACTTGCCTTCTGCATTCAGTTGATGCAGAAAATTAAGACACTCTGTTCCTAAATTTATACTATTAAATGGAAGTTGATTTTCGACTACAGAAAAATTCATCATTCTTACTAAATCCATGTGTTTCAAAAGCTGCGGTTTCTGAAAATTGCGTAATATATCGCATAAAAGTTCTGCCGCAGTCTTTTGAAGCAAATGAATTCTTGTCTCTTGAGTTTGACAGAAAATGCTAAATTTATAAAAAAACTCAAGAGCGTAATTTAGAAAATAAAGATATGCTTTTGGCCTCTGGATTTTGCATCGAGATTAACAGACGTTCCCCGGACTCTGATTTCTCGCTTATTGTCAATTCTTGCAAAAAAAGCAATACAGAGTCCCAATTCTCTAAAAGTGTAACTACGGATGTATAATGCGATAACCATCGCGTAGAACACAATTTTTTAAATTTTTCTGTCGGTTGTTTGAAAACATTGCTGAAATTCGCGGAATATAGCCGAACGTTTGGGACTACTGTATATGAAAGTTGCTACTTTTCGTAACAACTCCTCGCACATGTCTGGAATGGTATTGCACGTTTCGCGCACTACCATTGCAGACAGATGACACGGACAGCGGACAGTCAAAAATTTGTCCCTGCATTTTGTTGCAAGCTTTGTCATAAAGGACGAGTGTCGCCCTGTCATGACAGCAGCGTTGTCACATGACAACGCGACAATATTTTCGAACGGAATTTCTCTTTCTATCATGGCAATTTCAAATGTTTTAAATAAATTATCTGCGCCACAATTTCTGGCATCAAGATGTAATAATTCTACCAATTCCGTTCGAACATCCAAAGTCTCGGGTGCAACATAACGAACAAGAAACGTCATCCATTTCTCGTTGGTCGAGTCGGATGTTTCGTCAATATAAATAGAAAATTTAGTGTTTTGTAAAACACTAGAAATACGTTTTGTTTCTAAAGGATACAAAACGTTTGATATAATATTTGAACACTTTGTTCGACCGAACGACATATGTTTCAAGACATCAGGATCTTGCCCAATGTCTTTGAAAACTTCAAGAATCGTCTCTGCGGTTCGATACGGAATATTTTTTTCGGCTATTAATTTGGCAAATTTGATTTCCGCGGATTTTATCCTTTCATCCAACGACAGGCGATTCTTCGGATTGCGTCGTAAAATTATTATTCAAATTGTCTGCGTTATTGTTACTCTTTTTATAATTCTCAATGTGACACTGAGAATCTGCGTGATTATAAATCGTCGATAATCGACATGAAAATTGATTGTTGCAAACCGAACAGAACCACGAATAAGGGTCGCCGTCGACTTTATGCAACCATGGCTTGAAATAATCATTCTCAAGCCATTGAGGCATAAAAGTCCTTTTAGAAGTACTATTTTTTTTATGACACCCAGATTCTCCGTGTCTATACACGTTTGAGGAACCGCAAGAATAAGACTTATTGCATAAAGTACAATAAAAACGACTTCTATCATGGGGTACTGCACGTATCCATGATTTAAACCTATGATCATTTATCCATGAAGATAAAAAACCGCGCTTACCATTATTCTTCGATTTCACAACCGTTTCCATGATATAAAAGCAGAAAAGCGAAAGAACAGAAAATTACAGAAATTACGCGAAAGCTTTTTTCTCAATTTAAATATCTCAAAATGACCTACGGCACGTACCTTTAAATTTGTCCTGATGTTCGTCCTCGTCGACCGAATTCAACTGACTCAAGAGAAACAGAAGTGGCTCGAGCACGTGGCGATAGTGTTTTGTTTATACTGCTCGCGCATCGATGGGCCGTTGAAATGCCCGGACGAAGAAAGGACGTAGATATATATAGCACAGTTCCCATAGGTTTTTAAAAGGCAATAATTAGAAATAAAGTTCTATTGAATGAATAGCAGTATATAGACGTCAATTTAATATATTTCATTTTGCAGAAATGAATTTAGAGGGGAATCAAAAAAAAAGGAAAGAAGAATATAGACGTTCTAATATATGCCATGTGATAATGTTACAAAGAAATAACAATTTTTTACATTTCCCTCCTGATGGAAGTGACCACCACCTTCCCGTGGTTTCCATTGAACGGTAGCGTGCACGTTATTGTTTTACCTATCGTTACAATTATTTTGTTATGTAAAGTTAAGTCAAATATATAACATTTGATTGTGTGTAACAATTTGATACGGTTATTAAAAAACATAGTGGGAAAAGTCAGTAGTAATCTATTTCTGTAGCGTGCACGGTACTGGCTAAGAGTGGTTTTTCATTTTAATTAACCCTTAATTAACCCTTTACGAGTAAGACTGCTTTGAACAACATTATTCTAAAATATTTGTGGAATACGTTTTTTATGTGGTTTAGGTAGGTATGCAAGGCATAAGATTTCGTTTAATTTTTCCTGTCTAGGAAAGATAGGAGAAAAATATATTTGATCTTAATCCTTCTTAAGATTTATATAAATCGCTTTAAAAATTTGTTACAAATGATGTGTATGTATCGAAATAATTATAAAACTAAAAACGTATAATCATCATTATATGGGAGCTGATCACGCTTAAAATATAATGAGACCTTAAAACGAGAACATAAAACTTAAATGTTAAGTTTCATTAAAATTCATTCAGCCGTTTAGACGCAATCATGTCAATAGCATAGGAACAAAAAAAAATATGTTTTTTTGTAGTAGTCACAATATGATGAGGGGGTCCTAAAACGTGTATTTCTGCTAAAAAAAAATTTCGAAATATTTTTTTCGTTATTGAAATTCACTTAGTCGTTTAATGCATTCATGTTAATAGCATAGGAACAAAAAAAATATCGTTTTTTTCAATAGTCACAGTATGATCAGGGGGTCCTAAAACGTGTATTTCCGCTAAAAAAGAACTTCAAAATTTTTTTTCATTATGATACTTTATAAATTTCCTTATACCTTACATATAGGTCGGAAAGTAAAAATGCTGGGGCAGTCGAGACTTGGAATCGTATGCCACTTATCGCGAGGTCGTATTTCAGTTGTTTTGTCTTTTACAAGAGCAAGAAGGAAAGGCTCACACTAGCGTTCTTTATCGATTTGCCGAAGTTGTGCGAAGTGCCGAGCTCACGTACACGTGGCTCGTGCGGTAGTGTATGCCTGCTATCCCCACCATTCCGTTAGACGCTAAGGAAGTTCATCGTCACTGTTGTCGATTTCGATGCACTCAATTATGCCCGATCTGGCCACACTGGATCTGGCCACACTGGCAGGGAGGGCCAGGGAGTGCCTAGAGACAAATCCCCTAGTGCACCCCCGGCCCCCATCTCGACGGTTGGCATCGGCGCCAACTGCGCCATCTGCGAGAGTAACTAGGGAGTTACTTTATGCTCCGTACAGGGTATTTAGCGCGCGTAAACCAGCCTTAAGGTTGTGCGCGCAGTACGGCGGGATCGTGTCCGCGTCCTTTCGCTTTGTTTGCGATGAAAGATTCTTCTTCGGGGAATCCCGACAGGTCTTCGGTTAGACTCATCGAGTGCAAATGCGTGTGAAAAACCGAGTGTAATATCAAACCAAAGAAATATATGGTGAGTTGTAATTATTTATTGACAACGAAGTAGGCGTTAGAGCGTATAGTTAGATACACGAAGATTGTCCTGCAT
>NW_025106884.1:0-15988 GCF_013123115.1 Colletes gigas
ACGACCGTGGATCGTGGTGGAGGTGGAGGAGGAGGGAGGATAGGAGGGAGGGCTGCGCTGTTCCAGCGCGCCTCTGCCCTCATCCTCCCCCGTCGCTCCTCCTCCACCTGGAGCTGCAGCCGGGCATTTCGCCCACACATCTCCTGCGCCGCCTCCCTCATCCTCTGGGCCGCTTCCCTAAGGGGGTCTGCCCCAGGGTCTTCCGCCCCTTCAAGGAGCAGGCCGCGGCCACCTTCTCCACCCGCCTCAGGGACGAGGATATCCTCTCGGATATCTCCTCGGTCACCTCGTCCCTGAGGCAACTCATCATCACGACCGGGTTCATAGCCCGGTCCACTACTTCGTCGACGGCCTGCCCCGTCCGCTTCCTCTTGGAGCCTATGTGGCTCCTCGTGGAGGAGAAGGACGAGACTGACGCAGTCTCGTCGTCCTCCTCCACCTTCCACGAAGCCGGGCCAGGCGCTAAGTGAGGCGCGACCGCCGTCACCGTAGCCCCAACACCGTCTTCGTCCTCCCCATTCGCAACAACCCGTCCCATCCCCGTTTTAATTGTTGAATCCATGTAATTCCCACGCGTAGGTCGGAAATAAAGGTCCACCCGGGCAGAGCCGCCTTACCCGGGTAAGCCTAATACTCCGGGGGTTCGGCAGGTGCCCCGGAGGTGGTCGCTTGGGATTGGGCCTTCTCCCCCAACCATGCATCCCATCGCCGCGCACCATAGCTTAGGATTGGAGGGCGATTTTATAGAGTCGCCATACTCTTGGCCCAGGCGGTTAAGCCAAGGCCCCCGCTTCTCCTGCCGTCACGTACCATTCACGAAACCAAAAAAAGGAATTGTGAGTGGGTCGTTGTGACGACCAACAGGAGGCTTACGGTGTGATTAGCTTCAGGTACCTCGGGGTCGCTACGCCCCGTACTGCGACCGACGATTGCCGGACACAGCCCCTGAGGGATGGTGGGCATGACTTGCTCTCCATCGGTCTTGGTACTTGGAGGTCAGGGATTACGTCATCGCGAAAAAAATAATCACCTGTATAGATAGATGGGTAACATTCTCACGTAGACACAAAAATTTAGAATCACGACTACAAAGATACATAACTTTCAATCGAAATTGATAGATGGGTAAATCAATATTATACAGTGTGTCCTTTTTAACTGGACTCCTTGGAATATCTTAACACTTTACCGACCGGTAGCGGTTGATTATTCGGCTATCGGTCGGTAAGCGTTGGTCGGTAAAAAAGTTGATTAATACGCTATCGGTCGGTAAGTGTTGGCTGATAAAAAAGTCGATTAATAGGCTATCGGTCGGTAATGTGTTAAGGGGGACTGAAAATATAAAAAAAATGTTTCAACAAAAATTGTTACGTACGAGGGGGGACAGAATGCAGCAGAATTATTTTATTTACTATCTGCAGTAGTGGGGGATGCTATATTTTTTCCCCCGTGATGTTATAGCACTTTTTCAGATGAATACAACGAGGTAGTATACGATGTCATTTTGTTTTATGGAAGGTTCTAACAACATGAGAACTCGTCTTATTAGAAATTTATTAACCGTTTTTTTTTGGTGAAATTATAATTCCTTTAGTGTAAAATAATAAGATTACGTGCGATTTCCAATACTACTATTCAATTTATGAAGCGGGTTTGCTCGTCCCACCGCAGCGCCATCTCGGTATGCGCCATGTAGTCGTGTTTAGGCGTATGCTTATTTGAGTTTGTACTTTTTATGCTTATTACTTATTATATATCTGTATTATGTATCTGCATTATGTGTGATAACTAAATATATATTGAGTTATGTGTGCAAGTGGAATTATTCAAAACCCCAACAAAGGGTTATGGGCCCAGCAATTTATTATTAAACATCGCATACAACATGGGAATGAGTCATAATTCGTGACTTTTCCTTATCCATGGAAACTAAAACCGAATGTAGGGGTGCTACCTTTTTCCATACGATTATTTTCAATTGAAAGGACAAGGAGACACATACGATCGTGTGTCAAAAAATTACATTTCTTTGCATCTTGCTGGGAAAAGGTTCTTTTCTTTTTTTTCACGAGACCTAATAAAAGCCTCTTGATTGTTAGGTTAGAAGAAGAGGAGATCTAAGAAACCATTTTTCTAAGGTTCCAGAGGCCAAAATAAGACGAAAATCAAGAATACTAATTTGTTGATGGAAGTTTCGTTAAAAAGTTATTAATGTTTAAAGTTCCGTCCATACTGAATTTTTTTCTAGACAATGGGTAGGATTTTGGGAGTAGGTTCATTTACCAAAAATGATTGTAACTGACCCTCGCAACCAAAAATAATTTTTCCAGAACGATTTGAAATTTTGTAACTTTGTCGAAAAATTTCATTTCTCGAATTTTTGTTTCGAAAGTGGGAAGGATTTTGAAGGCATGAATCTTGCAACGTCTTCCCAAATCCTTTTATCCATATGGGCATAAGTTAGGGGGTCCCCATTTATAAATTCAAGCATTATCTTTATGCCTGTCATGGCAGACTCTGCGAGTAATATTGTTGCAGCAGCTAGTTCCGGATAATTTTCCCGGTAGTTAAATATGAATTCTAGGAACTTTTGTCTCAATTTTGGTAGGGATTCTAACACATTTGAGTAGCTTGTTAAGAATTCGGGAGGCATTAGCAAGGGACCTTCCACTGTGCTCATTGACGCATATGCTGCTTTAGTTCTATTAGTTAAGTAGATGGATCTCTGATTTAATCCTATAGTCTCTACAGAACTGAAGGATTTGAACATTGAAATGATTAATATATGGCAGGTAGCACGTATATTCTCCCTTCTCATCCCCCCTCATACTTTCTTATATACTCATCAGATATTACTGATTCAGTATTACGAATAACTTCAACCCCTGCATCATGATCATAAGAATACTCTTCAAGGGCAGCTAGAAAGTGACGCCCATATACCACAAAGAGTGCTAACCAAGCATTAATATGATCAGGAGATTGAGTCACTACAAATTTTGAATCAGTAATAATTCTATGATTGCTAATAATTGCGTCAATATCTAATTTAAAAGCAGAAACATCTGGGAGGGTTGAATAGTCGTACTGTAAATTGTCTGGAATTTGGAATACTTCAGGATGGAGAGTTTCTAAAACTGTCAAAGAAAAGGGAGATAGGAGGTTACCTTTAATTCTAATAAATTTTCCTCTATATAAGTAACATTTTTCTGGAGGCGGATATTCTTGATTGATATTCTATTCGTGTGCCAGGTCTCTCTAATTCTCTTAGTTGAGGAAGCGTTATTTCTTTTGCATTTGCCATGGAATAATTCATTTTAGGAGGTTTTGAAAAAATTAACGTTGTTAATTAACTAGGAACAGAAAGTAATTATTAATTAATATAATAATGGCTATAAATAAATTATTGATTAAGGTTAAAACACTCAAAACTAAGTAACAGGAAAAGTGAACAATTAGAACAATAAGTAATCAGTGTAATCATATTATTATGACTTAGTAATTAGCGAAAAAACAATTTTTATGATTTTTCCTCAATTCTGGTTAGTGTAGAAACATTAAACAGTCTACAAAACACTCATATATTGAAGAATGCATAAGAATTCAACGTGTAAGTTACTCTAATACGCAGAAAATGAGGAAAAAATCGGTTTTTATTTTTTTTTACTGCGGCGCACCAAAATGAAAAATCTGAAAAAAATTGAGAATGATAGTAATAGCAATACCTGTTTACTGTAAAAGTATAAAAGTAGTTCCGGACCTCCTTCAATACGTAATCGACATTTTTCGACATTTTTTGCGGTTTTTTATTTTTTACTACCTGGTTCTTCGATCAAAAAATCTGAAAATCTCCCAAAATATGTGCCCCCGGTACCCAAAATGTCTCTGAATTTTTTTACATTTTTTTTACTCAATAGGTCAAGAGAAATTGTAGAAAAACATGATTTTCGTTTTCACCCCATTACTACCCCCACGGTCTAGATTTCATGTTAAAAATTGGCACGCAGGGTTTTTTTTGGATAAGCTATCGAATGACCCATCGTTCGTTGAATTCGGTTTGGGGTCACATTTGACTCCCCTATTCGGCTATACCCTTTGTTCAGTAGTTATAAGCATTTGTACCACCACAACCATGCTGTGGCAATACTTGTGTCCAGCACTATATTATTGGGGAATTTTGGATTTCAACTCTGTCTTAACAAAGTTCTTCAATCGGTATTTGAAAGTTTTCAGCAATTTAGATAAGAAAGCTTGTAATTTTTCTGTTCAAGACATACACTGATCGAAATTTTCATAAAGTTACCGGATTTTCCGATAAAATCTTGTATTTATTACATCTTCACGATAAGTTAATGTTTGATATGATTTCCTGTTTAATTAAACAGAACAAATATTTGGTTATATTAAGAAATTTATTTAAAGAAAAACATGAAAAGATATATTTTAACTATAAACAAAATACAAAGTTTCTATAATGCCACAAAAATGATTATAATCGACCCTTGCAACCGAAAATAATTTTTTTAGAACGATTTGAAATTTTTTAATTTAATTTTTTAATAACTCAAGAAATTAATATTCTTGATTTTCGTCTTACTTTTCGAAAATTCGTTTTTTAAATAGACCTTTATTTTTTTTTATTTAAATTTAATTAAAATGATACATATTTAATTTAAAATATCAGTGGAAAAATAATGGTTAAAATGACTCCTTTGAATACTTTTTATTCGTGTTAAAAGCGTATTTTTTGTTATCCAATCAACATAACTTTGTAGGTTATTGAAAAGTGTAGATGGAATTTGTGTGATGAGCGTGGCGTGTATATTTGTATTTGTGTAATGAGCGTGGCATAGGCAATATCTGTGTTATGTGGTGTATGTCATTAGACACCACATGGTACATGCTACAATTTAAAAATTGTGACACCAGAACCGCGTAACATACACCACACGCCGCACACCGCATATCATATACCAACTACCATATAATCACATACTATGTAAATATACGGGGTGGATAACCACGTATTGCCAACTAGATTTACGATATTATTACTACGCGTAGCGAAAAATGGTTCACATGAAGCTGAACGGTTTCAAAACGGTCATGTTCTGATGATACTAGTTTTTTTGTAAATGGACGTGTAAAAAAATTTTTTTAATCGAATCGTATATTTTTATCTTCATATTCATTACAAAAAACATAATTGGTTTAGTGAGATATTTTAATTTTAATGTTACAAAACATGTTAATTTGCATCATATGCCCTCTAGACATACGTCCACAGGAAAACTAGTATCGTCAGAATTAAAATAACCTTAAAACCATCCAACTTCATCTGAAACATTGTTCGCTACGCGTAATAATAATGACGTAAGCCTAGATAGTAATATGTGGTGATCCACCCTGTATACCCTGGGAAAAATTTTAATGGGGGATTCTAGAGGCCAAAACAAGACGAAAATCAAGAATACCAATTTGTTGATTGAGGCTTCGTTAGAAAGTTATTAACGTTTGAAGTTCCGTGCTAGGCAGGGACGAGGAAGAATCGTTTTTCTTTCCATTAATTTCTTGTTGTTCAGTCTCGTTATGTTTATTTTTTATTATAATTGTTATTTGGTTTTTCTTTTTTTTACTTTATCATTTTGTAATAAACGGTCGGTCTTAAAGGCCGACGAAAAGAAAACCATTTGTGTCCCATTCACTTCCCCGATAAAACTCCTATTCCTCGATCCGGACTTCGTAGTTAAAAGCATCAGCTTTTTAACAGTATTAGTTTAAATTTAAACGTGTAAATTACCAAATTTAAATAAATTTCGTCGAAGTAAAAGATTGAATTAGTTCATAAAAATGGTAAATATACAGGATGATTAATCAATTTGTATACAATCTCTCCATACACAGATAATTAACCTTGTCAATTTTAAACAATAATTTATAAATTTACATGTAATGCATAAATTGTTCATAATTTGTTCAACAGTATTTACACACGCCTATATGCACATTAAAAAATCAATATACACATTAATTTCAATATTTAAGGTGTGAATTATTTTAATGTGATTTAAGATACAATGAATCAAATTTTTAAAAATTTTTTCTTTAGTAAATAAAGACAATTATTTATTCAGCTTCTACTTACAATATTTTCCGACCTATAACGAAGGAATTTTGTTTTCTGAGTGTTAGGTGATTTTGCTATAGGGATTATTTTTCCTTAAAGCCGGAAATTAATTTTAGGTCGAACCAATGAACACTTGATCAAAGTTCCATGAAAATCGGTGTCTGACAATTCGCAATATTCCTTTATAAGAGAATAAAGGTACATGGCGAAGAATCGCCAAGAGCATTTGCAAGCGATCAGTTGGCGCATTCCTTTGGAACTTCATTCCCAGAAGTCACGCGGAAATGACCTCTTTGCCGTTAATATATGGGCGCATGGGCGATCCCTTTCGGGCTTCTTCTCTGAAATTCTAAACCATACGTGCCATGTTTGGAATCGAGACGAAACACTGGACATAATTGAACGTAACTACAAAAGTCGGGGCCGTTCTTGATTAACAAAAAACGTTGGAATACACTAAGATGACGTCCAATTATTTGATGTGGAAACTAATTTCTACTATATTTCTTATCTGTAACGAGCGTTCTCGAATTTATTAAAACCGAACCAACGTGCCGTACAAACTGCATTTCATTCTTAACGGACAGCTCGATGCTAACGACAGCTACACGTTCATAAATTTTTTAATCTAACGGCCTTTTAAAATTTTTCATTCTTTGCATAGAAACTCAGCCTGATGAAGAAATCCGAGGAGTTCATCAGGCATATCGACAGTTGGACGCGCGATTCCGAAATCAGGTCACGTCAACGAGAAACCTCTCATTCGCATTCGGATATAATCCAGCCTCCGTGAAAAGGAAACCGCTGTCAAAGTGTGATAGTCGAATCCCCTGTCGCCAGGCCTGCCTTGTAAATAACAGGTCGGTTTAATGAAAGCTCCTCGACCCAGGATTCACCCGGGGTGACCGTGGTCGATTTAATGCTCAACGTATTTTGGGCTGGGTCGCGTATGTTCGCGCGTATCCGTCCCGAAACGCGTTCTCGTATGTATGAATGGTCCCATGAATACGCGCAGACACGACGCTTTGATTTACGTCTCTGGTAATGTAACGAGCCGTGTTACGAGAATTGAACACGGAATTTCATAATATGATGATTTACTGCGCCAAACACATTGCAAGTCGTTTAAATTCTGTGCGAGCGAAAGGGTTCAAAGGCAAGGAAATTCAAGCAGAAGTTAATGAATCGTATCGTTCGGCGAAAAAAATCATAGACCAGTTATTATTAAATTCTTCTGACGGGTCTGGGCCCTTCGATTTACATCGAGGATATAGTTTGACCCTCGCTTAGTCGGTACTGGGTCACTTTTCTCGGTTGGCTCGGACTTAAACTCTGACAAGCGAAAGGCAAAAACAATCGTAACTGACTGAATTACGAAGAAGATTTAATTAAATGGATAGTGACAATAAACATAACATGAATTGTGTGCATTATCCAAGATTCGTGTATATGTAATATGGAATAAAGCAAAATGACTGTATATGTATAGGGTGTACGGCCACCCCTGGGACAAATTTTAATGGGAGATTCTAAATGCCAAAATAAGACGAAAATCAAGAATACCAATTTGTTAATTGAGGCTTCGTTAGAAAGTTATTAACGTTTGAAGTTCCGTCTTTAGAACAGCAATCTGCGTACAGCTGAGTGAGAACCACTATCACGCATGCGCAGCTGTTCGCAAATTGCTGTTCTACAGGCGGGACTTTAAATGTTAATAACTTTTTAACGAAGCCTCAATCAACAAATTGGTATTCTTGATTTTTGTCTTATTTTTGCCTTCAGAATCTCCCATTAAAATTTTTCCCAAGGATGACACATGATTTTGTTATACGTGAAATATGAAATGTTCGTCACTGATCGAAGAACAGAATTGAACAACTGATGTATCCCGACCTAACAAGACGAGTCAGTAAATGTAAACAAACGACAAAGAAAACAGATCGACTTACAAACGAAATAATGTCTACATAACAGTTCTTCAGAATAGAAGTTCTTCATACCTACAGCGAGGAGCATAAATGAACCAATGACCACAAGTTTTGTATACATTTTTATTTGTCGTTAAGAATGTGGAAGAATATTAAGAAATAAATATTACAGTAATTTTTATCATATTTAGAAGTAACATAAGAAGGTTTTTCAATAATTAATGTCTCCTGGTTTAGCAATGGCAAAGAAAATGGATTGACTCGGTTTTGCACCGGTCGGTAAAAGGAATGTTTACGTGGAATGTTCTAGCAGTATGTTTACAGCTAGCAGCTTGGAATGTTTACAAAATGTTATTGTACGTCTTAGCACTCAGTTTACCGCGATCAGTCGAACGGAAAGGCACGGAAGTGAAGTAAGAATAAGTATGAAGTCGATTGCTCCAAATTGTTTAAAAAAAGTCATTTCTTTTTTGAATGGCGGTTTGTGAACGCGTCAGGCGACGAAAAATTATAGTGTTGGTCGATCGACAGTGCAGAGAATAAGAAAAAACTACTGTAAAGGTATATTATTTAATGTTGGTAGAAGACCAAAAAAGTTATCGCCGCAGGATGAACGAAGAATTATACGGTTTGTCACATCTGGTGAAGCTTCAAGTGCCACCATGGCTGCACAATTATTAAAAGAAGATACGAATATAGAAATAAGTAAGTGGACAGCACGAAGGACCCTCAAACAAGCTGACTTTAGAGGCATTAAGAAGAAAAAGAAGCCAATGTTATCAAAGAAAAATATTAAACTTCGTTTGGAATTTGCCAAAAAGTATCAAACCTGGACAACTACTGATTGGGAACGGGTTGTTTGGTCAGACGAGACCAAAATTAACAGAATTTGTTCAGATGGGCATGTCTTGGTGCTGGATTCGTAAAAATGAAAGGCTTAAACCACGACATGTGAAGCAAACGGTAAAGCATGGCGGCGGATCCCTAATGTTTTGGAGGTGCCTAACAGAATTTGGTGTTGGATCACTGCACCAAATTAATAGCATCATGAATCAGTATATGTACAAAGATATTTTACAAGATCATCTCACAGATGCTGTTGAAAATATGCCATTCGAAGAAGAAAATGTAATTTTCATGCATGATCGAGACCCTAAGCACACTGCTAAAAGAGTAAAAAATTGGCTCGATACTAAAAAATTTTCTGTTTTGGATTGGCCTGCACAGAGCCCCGATCTCAACCCCATAGAGAATCTATGGGGGTTACTGAAAAGACGACTTCGGGATTCATATTACTCCCAACCAACTTCAATCACGAATTTGCATAACAGAATTCAAGAACAGTGGGGAACAAATATCTCCAGATTATTGTAAAAAGTTAATAGAAAGTGTGTCAAAGAGAATTAGTGCAGTTTTTTAAGCAAAAGGGTTGCGAACGAAATATTAAAAATAAATAATATATTAAATATTGTCAAATATTGGACGTGGTGCAAAACTAGTAAATCTATTGTTCGTATTATTCATAAACAACAAGATGTTAATTACTGAAAGACTTTCTTATGTTGCTTCTAACTGCGATAAAAATAATTATAATGTTTATTTTTTGTTATTCTTTTATATTCCTAGTAATGAATAATTTATGCAAAACTTGTGGTCATTGGTTCACTTATGCTCCTTACTGTATGTATAATGCATCTAAATTGTAAATTTTAAGTTCTAAATACTAAATTCGATATTCGAAATCCTAAATACTAAATCCTAAGTTCTAACTGTCAAATTAATGCGAATTTTAGATGTAATTTTATAAATTGAACAATTTTTAATGAGGGTCTTTTAATGGGGAATGGAAATTATTATTAAGTTAAACGCAAGTCTCCATTTTCTCCATTCTACTATTTTGTTATATTTCTATATTTTTTATTACTAGTTGCAAATCAAAATTAAAAAATAATCAATAAAAAAGAATTGTGTAAAATTAATAAAAAATAATACATTAATCAAAATTCTAAATAATTCATTAATTATGCTTCCAACGATAATAAATATTTATATTTTATGAAATTTTGTGTTAAAAGACTAGTAGTACCCAATTACAAAACCAATAAAGAAATATTATAAATAAAAAAAAGAAAAAAAAACTGCCAACGCTACGGACTGTTCCCAAGCGGTCACCCATCCAAGTACTAAATGCGCCCAACGCTGCTTAACTTCGGTGATCGGACGAGAACCTCTCTCTCTTAAGTTTGTTTATTTACACAAATAACAGATATTACAAAATATATATAACTAGATAACAAGTTTGCAATAAATTCTCGTGTACAGTCTTTAGTAGTTCCTACTTACAAGAAGCTTAACCTACTCGCTTGCCTTCCTTACTCCTACTAATGCTACATTATACAACGCATATAATAGCTAGCATCACAATAGAGTGTTTACGTATACGGTATTAAAACATTTTTCTGTTGAGGTTATCAAAGATATCTGTTTTTACTTGTAGGAAAAAAAATATGTAATAAAAACCTACTTTTACATAGTGCAGGTACAGCGCATGAACCTGGATTTGTGTCTATAACTCTTCTATTATTTTAATCTACATTAACATCTGCTATAATGTCCTGAAACGGGAATTTGTACTTTACTCTCTTAACTGCTATATAGTCTAAGTAATCTTTAATGATATTTTTGGTAATTTTGCTTATATTTAATTGTGTGCTATAAAATTTTATAGAGTTCTGCTTGATGTGCTCATCTATGTACTCTATGTTTGCAAGATTATGCATCTCTACTATTCTAGCATATCTATCTAAGCTTAAGATTAATCTAAGGCACTTATTTTGGAATCTTTGGATTGGTATTAGATTGCTAGCGGCTGCGCTTCTCCATACTGGTGCCGCGTATAATAATATGGGTCTAATTAACATTTTGTAGATCATCTTTTTGTTGTGGCAGCTTAATTTTGAATTTTGTACCAGCATTGAACAAAGGTTTTTACAGGCCGCGTACCCTTTTTTAATTATTGCCTTAATGTGTAGTCTGAATGTCAACTTTGAGTCCAATGCTACACCTAGATACTTAACTGAGTGTTTTACATCTATGTTCCTGCTGAATACCTTAATTGGCTGTATAATTTTTGTACCCACACGTTTCCTTGTAAAAATTATTGCTTCGGTTTTGCTTGTGTTAATTGAAATCTTCCACTTCTTGTAAAATGATTCCATCATATTTATGTGTATTTGTACCTGCTTTGCCGCCACTATTGCGTTAAACGAATGTGCGTAGATAGCCGTGTCGTCTGCATACATTGCTAGCTGGGTTTTCTGCAACTTTGGTATGTCATTCAGGTAGATATTGAATAATACCGGACCCAGGATTGATCCCTGTGGTACGCCTGCTGCTATCTGCTTTAGTGCTGATTTTTTACTATTAACTGTTACCCTAAAATTTCTATTCTTCAAGTATGAGCAAATGAGTTTGATAATTGAGCAAGGATACTGGTGCTGTATAAGTTTGTATATTAGTCCATCAATCCAAACCTTGTCAAAGGCCTTCTCTATGTCCAGCAAGAGCATTACTGTTACTTTGTCGTTGTTGTAATTTGTGGTGATGTCGTTAGTGATTCTCAGGACCTGCTGCGTGGTGTTATGCTTTTCTCTGAATCCAAATTGTTCGTCTATTGTTAACCTATTATTTCTTTCATGCTTCTTCATTCTTATTAGTATTACTTTTTCTGTGAGTTTTGCTATTGATGGCAGCAGGCTTATGGGTCTGTAACTACTTGGACTTGCTCCACATTTACCCGGTTTTTGTATAGGTATTATGTCTGCATTTTTCCACATGGAGGGGAAATGGCTGAGCTTAAACATTGCGTTCATAATATACATAAGTTGAACGATAGCCTTGGTGCTCAAATTTTTCAATACTATATTTTGAATTCCATCGTACCCCGGAGCTTTTAGCGGCGGTAGTTGCTTGATTATTTTCCTGATTTCTTTTGGTGTGGTTATTACGCTTTTGTAGTCATCGCTTTCTACGTTGTTCTCCCAGCTGTAATCTGTGACCTGTTCTATAATGTTCTCTTGTTCATGTGTGTTGTTTGTGACATCTATTTTGTGTACCTCCTCGAACTGTGCAGCAAGCATTTCTGCTTTGTCCTTATCGACGAACGCGACGGTATTGCCACATGTGAGCGTTGGTATTGGGTTGTACTTTTTCTTCAGTGTTTTTGTCATTTTCCACAACGTGTTATCTGTAACTTTTAAGCTTTTAAGTTTATCATTCCATCTTTTGTTGGCATGTTTATTTATCTCTGTGCGTATTAGCCTTGTTTGGGCTGTGATTTGTAGTTTGTATTCCCGCTGTCTTGTACGTTGCCAGATTCTGCGAATTCTGTTTCTTTCCTTGATGAGGTTTAGGATTTCAGTGGGTAGTTCTTCTTTAATTGAGTTTAATTTATTCTTTTTTAGTACTTTGTCCATGCATTTCTTAATATTACTAGTATAAGTTTTCACGTTTTCTTCTAACTCTGTAGGGGTACTTATTTTACTATTGATTTGCATCGTGTTATCCATTATCCTGCGCAATTCTTTCCAGTTGGCTTTTCTGTATGCATATACTGTTTTGCTTGCCTGTTCATATGAGATGTCACCGACTCTTAGCCACACTGGCCTGTGATCTGAATTCAGCTCATTACTCACTCTTATCTGGGATATGTTCTGCATATTTTTGACTATTGCAATATCTATGGTTGTGGGCGTCATATTATTTATTGGGTAGTGTGTTGGCTCATCTGGATACAGCAGGATGCAATTATTATCCTGGATGTATTTATGCAGCGTCCTACCATTGGCATTATTTACATGGCAGTTCCACGCACTATGCCTAGCATTTAGATCTCCCATTAATATTACTTTGTTATTGCTTAATAACCTAGTGAGATCGCTATCCTTAAAGTTATTTCTGGGGCTATTATACACCGCTACCACATCAATATTATTAGCCAATGTGATACGTATGTGCTCAATAGAGACCCCTGCTATTGAGCTTACTTTAAACGGCACGTTATTCTTAATGAGCATAGCCACCCCCCCCCCTGTGGCATTTTGCCTGCACTTCTTTAACGCAGTATAGTTTCTAACATTCAGACTATCTGTTTCCTTAATCCTAATTTCACTAAGGAGCATTATATCTACCTTATGTTTGCCTAGATAGTGAATCAGTTCTCCTGTTTTGCCTCTGATTCCATTGGCGTTCCAGCTGCAAATTTTTAATGGCGCCATTAGTTTATTTGTTGGCAGAATAGGACAAACTGTTCAAATTTTTCCATGCCCGTGTGGCAGTTTGCTAATTTTATATTAAGTTGCCTGACTGCACTTAGCATTTGTGTAATATTTATTGTTTTATTCAGTTTGTGTATCTCCTCTGTCAGTTGTGCTAGTTGTGGTATATGGTCCTGGCTTCCAGCTGGCGTTTGATGTTTAGCACCATGCGGCTCCATGGGTTTCCATGGGTTCTGCATGGCTGACTTGTCGTTGCTATCACTTTCCCTGTGCCCCCTCAGTTCTGGAAATTGTTCGTTACTCCTAATGTCTATTGTCTGTGTATTTCCTCTTGTGGGTGCCTGCCTTGTTTGCTGCTGATCCACTGCCGCTGCCTTATTTTTGTCAAGCCATGCAAGCCTATTCTGATATGCAACGCAAATGGTTGCATTCGCAGGATGGTCTCCGTCACAATTGATGCACCTAGCTGGTTCAGTTTTTGGTTTAGTGCACTCCCTTGTGTGGTGCTTTCCAGCACACTTTAGGCAGGCAGGCTGTGCATAACAATTTGTTGCAGAGTGTCCCCATTCCTGGCAATTATGACACTGCGTTATTCTGCGCTTTCCTATGTAGTTGCCCCATGCAACTTTGGTGTAGTAAACATAGAGCGCTTTAGTTTGCAAGTGCCTCAGGTTAATTGCACTTGAAACTGAGACCATGTACAAGGGCCTCAGTGTACCTTTCATTTTTGTTATACTGTCCGCGTCAATCCCTAGTTGCAGAAGTTCCTGCTTTATTTCTTCCGGTGCTATTTCTCCATGCAACCCATTCAGAACATACACCCTTTTTCTTTCTTCCTTCCTGGTAAAAGTGTGGAAGTTAAGGCCTTTTTCTCTCCATATTCTTTTCAGGTTGTCTCGATCTTCTGTAGTCTGGAGAAAAACGCTGACTGTGTCACCCTGGTATTTTATGTGGAATCTGTTTTTAGCTATGTTTCTTATTAGTGCGATGAATGTTTGGTGGTCTTTTACACTCCCATGCATCACTAGCGGGGGTAGCTTCTTTGATGGTTTGTTTCCGACTTGTGCGGCTGTGGTTGGTTGCTCCTGCTTGTTTTCTTCTTCTGTCTCCATTGTATTTTCATTTTGCAATATAGCAAATCTGTTGGCAGTGGTGACTGATGGCATGCTTGCTTTCTTGGAAGCGTGCATTTCGTCTGCATTTATGGTCCACTTTCTTTTTAAAGTACTCCCTACGACTGTGGTGAAATCTGTCTGCTCATTTTCCCCCTCCGCGGGGGGATTCTTCTGGGCGGTATCACCTTGCGGCTTCGTTTTGCTGCCGCCTGGGGATAAGGTGGAGACGCGTTGCGCGTCGCCACGTGCGACTTTGAGGTTAGGATTTCAGAATTGGCCGAGAATTCCTTAATATGCTGGCTTATTCCTCACTTCACTATTTCACTTAACTAAGGGGGATTGTTTTTACGAGATGTTTGTCTTACTTTATCTTATGATACACTAAATGTCTATGTAAGTCAACACCTTTGATTGTCACGGGCGAGAACTCGGACGTGACCATCAGACCGGCGGACGAGAACAGACGAGAGCGGACGAGAACCGGTGTTTTCCAGCGTGGTATGAGCGTTGTCGAAGAAATTATTTCATATAAATAGTTTTCATTTTGAACAGAGGAATACAACTTTTCTGTAGTATTCATTTGTTGTTCCTTAAGTGTTTTCAAGATTTCAAAAGTTTCAAAATTATGAAAATCACCTTTATTTTTCAGAATGAAAACATTTATTTTTATTTAGAAATTCTTACACTTCGAGGAAAAAGAAAATACTTTTCTATGGGACATTTTTCTATAATAATAAAGAGAAGAGTATCCCGTATACAATGTATTAACACTATGTTGATATAATATTCAATATACCAACATCAAATGTACCTTTGTTTTATAACGTCTATCTCCTATCAAAGTTTCATAAACTGTAAACTGTAAACTGAAGAATTCAACTTTTCTATAGTATTGTGGCGACCGTAGGCCGCCGACACTTCAGCGAGCGGAAACATACCGGGGCACGTAGCCTCGCGCGCGGCGACCGGCGACGCAACATTGTATGTTCGAGCCCGCGTCGTCGAGTCGCCGAATTCGTTCGTCGAGGCCAGTTGGTCACGAGACGCAACGCGAGCCAGCAGCAGAATAAAAACTATCAGCGCAAATACGGTGTAGTGATTTTCTCCCGATCTAACCCGCCAACGATCCCACAGTATTTACTTGTTGTTTAATCTTTAACAGTGAAGATGCAATGAATGACAATATTAATCGTATAAATTAGTTCTCTGTGCAAACCAATACTATTGTAACCAGAACTTCGATTAATAACATGTTAACAAATTGCAACACTATTGTCGTTAACTAATAGAATTTCATCTGAATATAATGAATACATAGAAACGATTAATTTAAAAAACATAATATTATATCACCATTGATCGTAACACCTAAGATTCTAGTCGAAAAATTAACTATAAAAGCGAATATGAATTAATAGTATATTCGACTCTTAAAAATGAATCAATTCTTTATGAACTTATGAGCGTCCGATTGATACTTTTTGATAACCTTAATTCGCGTTGAATTTTCCATTAATTTTTAAATTTTCCATTTTGTTCAAT
>NW_025106885.1:0-15977 GCF_013123115.1 Colletes gigas
CGTTTTCGAGATAGCCGTTTCGAGCCAAAATTTCAAAGGGGTGGTTTCACCCCTTAAACTCGAGTTACCGCAGCTAAAAAAAATACGTGTCGATTATTTATAGCTGCTTTATAAGTGTACGAAATTTTATCAAAATTGAAGCCGGACCGTTCGCGAAGAATCCTTGTAAGTCAAAAAAATGAAAAAAATTCCTATTTAAGATCCTAATTATTTCTAAGTTTTCTATAGCCAGTACTAAAAGACCGGAAAAAATTGATAATTAAAAGAATAGCAGTAATTTGGAGTTGAAATATCAATTTTTTCTTGTTTTTAACCATAGCTAACTAAAAAAAAATAGATAGAATAATGATTTTAACTTTTTCAAATATGTACCTACTAAAACGAATTTTTAGAATTGTTTAACGAACAAATTAATTTTAATTTGCTTCTTTTTTTAATGTATTAAAATGTTCAAAAAGAATGTTTAGTTTGTTGATTTCTGAAATTTCTCATTTGTTTTGCATTTTTAAATGTTAGTTTTAGTTATAACATATGAATGTTATTAAGTGTCGATTTTTAAAGTTCTTTTTAATAGATTTTAAAATGTTTAAAAAGATTGGTTGACACTAAATCTACTGAAAGGGTCAAAATGACCCATTCGTAATTTCTAATAAAAATTATAAAAATTTACTCGACCGGATTTTTATAAATTCATCATGGTTTTCTATAAGAAAATGAATAAATATTTATTTCCATTGCACTATGCGTTTCTTCAAGCATCTATCGTTTTAATTGCTTTGGTACAAACAAATATACCATAATTGTCGGTAGTTCTAGTGTTAATATTTCCGTAAAAAGATTTGTTTATAATATTATTGACGTTAAAAAATCATTTACAGATAAATATTTCTGCCTTTAACATTAAAATGGCGAAATTATAAAAAGTTGTTCAAAAATGAAGTTTTTTTCTTAATAAATCTTAAATATTCAGAAAGTCTGTTAAATATTGTTATTATAGGCATTTTTAAAAATAACGCTTGCTTTTAAGAAATATCTCAAAATCTTAAATCGAAGGGACTTCTAATAATTTCTCAGACCCAGTCCTCAAAAACCTTAATTCGACCCTAGTAGGATCTGTAAGTACATTCATATACTAATAACATTATACATATGTATTTTACAATTTAAAAATAAATGTATTTTATAACTTAATAACTCATAAAATATTATTAGTATAGAAATTTATTTACAGACTCTATAGTTACTCAAACTTAATACTCGAAGTCACATTTCAGTAGGAGAAAGATGAATAATGTTGACAATGTCAAATGTAGATGAGCAACATTCTTTGTGTCCAAAGATCAAGTATGATATTGCAAATGAACACAATTGCATTCAGAACGGTGATTAGAGGACCATAAGGTCAAGGGTGTCGAACCTATGGCATGAATATTGAAAGTGACACATGAGTTGATTTAATTAACGCAGAGCTGAATTCTGAATAAAATTCATTCCACGTTTGGAATAAAAAGCATTCAAATTCTTGAAAATACATATAAATTAAAAATAGTTTGTAATAAATGCACACAGATCTATCAAAATAATAATATAGTTGGTCGGAGACTAAATAGCTCATAAATGTCAATTTGCCGAATGAGTTTCCATTGAATCATAGTATATCAAATTTATATAACAACACCATCTACCACTAGTTAACCCTTTTTATTATGCAATTGTTTTCACATTGCAATTCAACTGATTCAAATTTCGTGGTATTGAAAAATAATGTGAGATATATTTTCAGCGTCAATATTATATATATGACAAAATTAAAGGAAATATTTGTCTCGCTCTTACAAAATTAAACATGCAGTAGAATGTGGAACAATAAAAATGTAAATACAGTCAAATATCACTATTCTTAACAAATGTTGTAATATTTAAGACATACAAATACAACAAAGTTCGTCACCATTGCTATAAATCATCATACTTAAAATTAGTATTGAATTAAAGTTTTTAACTGTGCAATACTATCTGAAACACCCTATTATCTTGAGTTATGTTTCTATTTATCAACGAAAAGAACTAAAATAGTCGATGTCGATGAAACACCCTATTATCTTAGGTTATGTTTTTATTTATCAACAAAAAGAACTAAAATAGTCGATGTCGATGAAACACTCTATTATCTTAGGTTATGTTTTTATTTATTAGCAAAAAGAACTAAAATAGTCGACGTCGATGAAACACCCTATTATCTTAGGTTATGTTTTCATTTATCAACAAAAAGAACTAAAATAGTCGATGTCGATGAAACACCCTATTATCTTAGGTTATGTTTTTATTTATCAACGAAAAGAACTAAAATAGTCGATGTCGATGAAACACCCTATTATCTTAGGTTATGTTTTTATTTATCAACAAAAAGAACTAAAATAGTCGATGTCGATAGTTATGAAAATAAACGCACGTTTGTTCGACTTTTGATGCATCGAAAGGTCAAGACCTAAGGTAAGAAAATCAGAATCAGGTTCTGGACCGAGAGAACGCGGAGAAGTTGAAACGAGTCAAAGAGCAACGGGCAATTTGAACGACGTAGTGGGCGTTTGCGCGATATGAAAAGTTATCTGCGCCCGGCAACGTGCATGCATTTCATTAAATGACAAACACGGTAAACGATCTCACTCGACGCAAGCACTGGAACCAATGTGGCCAGATCGGGCACAGAGATGCCAGAAAAGCACCGTCGGGTGCACACGCACACATGCCAGATACGCGTACGTGAGCTCGTGGAGTTTCGGAAAGTCGACAAAGGCAAACTGACGCATGCCTTCTTTCTCGATTCTCCGAAGCTGCCCGAAGTAATTTCGGATCGCCTCGAGGGAGTCGAGAGAGAAAGGCTCACATTTGCCTTCTCGCTCTAAACAACTGACATCCGAACTCCCGACAACGGCATACGATTTGTATTCTCGAGCCGAGATTCTCGACTGCCCAGGCATTTTTACTTTCCGACCTATGTAGGCGCACATAAGTAAAGTACCCATAATGAAAAAAAAATTTTGTAACATTTATTTTACCGAAATACACGTTTTAAGACCTCCTGATCATATTTTAATTATTGAAAAAAAAGAAATTTTTTTTTATTAGTCCCATGTATGAGCGTACATATGTACATATATTATTAATACGATTTTTCAAAATCAAAATACTTTAAGATTGAAAATTAATAAATTAAAATGAGATTCCACTCTTTACCAGTATTGTGCACGCTGTGGTATTTTTCAATAAGAAGAGTTCTTACCTTTATAACATAAACAAAACAGTAGAATTAATAATTGCAGAAATTAATTAATAATGATTTTCCTCGATTGTTTTGAGATAACCGTATCAATTTGTTATGACAAACTAAATAGAACTAACTAGAAACAAAGGAAAAGTGATCCCGTTTGCCAGTTTAATACAAAGTTTGGGTTGTATCTTAAATTTTAAAAGGACATAGTCGAATATTTTTAAAGGTACAAAACATAGCGTTTCATTGTAGAACAGTAACATAAGTTAGCAGGTAATGTCATAAAACTGTTTTTCCCAGCTTTATCCCTTTTTACCTGAAGTATAAGGTAAAAAGTACGAGCTACAAGGTACGACTATCCGAAAATCGTTCACATTTTATCAATGTAAATGAAGCGGCCTTTCCATCAGAGTTAGATACAAAATTTTGTTATTTCTGTGAAAACAGAACTGTCATTAGATGTAGGTGGTGCTTGAAATTGTTATGTTTTCACTGTTTTTACGAAAAGTACCATCCAGATTCATGTACTTCGTACATTGAAAATAACATATGTTAAATTCAATTTAAAAAAAAAAAATATTCGAAGGTCAGACAAAAATATAATGTCACATTTAGTGTACGATTAAAATATGATTGAAAAAATAAAAAAAAAGGATTTGTTTTGCAGGGTTTGAACCTGCAGAGCAGAAGAAGCTCGGAACTTGCAGGCAAATACCTTGTCATTCACGCCACGCTGGTTGTTGAATGTATTTCTATTTCTGAAGATAAGTATCTGTAATAACTTTATTAATATCTCAAAGTAAAACCTAACCCAAAATCGGGTACCATTCCAACTTTTCCTTGTTAGAACCGAGTTTTCAATTTGTCTTAGCGAAAATCGTAATCACATTTTGCACATTATTCTAAAACATTTGTGGTATTCGTTTTCAATGCGATTTAAGTAAGCATGTAATGTATAAGATTTCATTTAATTTTTTCTTTTCTAGTGAAGATAGAGAAAAAGTTTATATAATTTTTTTTATATGTAAGGCGTCGGGAAAAGGCGAGGCCCAAGCCGTGGCGCTGGCAAGGGACCGCGTCTGGCCTTCGTCCGTCAACACTCCCACCCCTACCGATGGGGGAGAAGGCTGACGACAAAGGCGAGGGTCTAGGCCCAGGACGGGCTCATTTGTTTTTCCGACGCTGAAAGAACGGGAATAAAGCATGTATACGAATACCCTATGTATTTCTTAATTCGTAATTCCATTCTACGCGTCTGTATAACATATATAAAATTTAATTCGTCCTAAGATTTATATGAAACATTTAAAAGATTTTTTATACATTATGCCTATACATATATCGGAACAACTATGAAACAAGAGGTATAATCATTATTATCCATGGACTGATTATAGTCAAAGTCTAACCGGACTTTGAAATGAGAACATAAAACATAAATGTAAAGTTTCATTTAAATTCATTTAGCTATTTATACTCAATCGTAATAATAATATACATATGTGTGCTCATACATGGGAATAAAAAAAATTTCTTTTTTTTCAATAATTAAAATATGACCAGGAGGTCTTAAAACGTGTATTTCCGTAAAATAAATTTTACAAAATTTTTTTTTCATTATGGGTACTTTGCTTATGTGCGCTTACATAGGTCGGAAAGTAAAAATGCCTGGGCAGTCGAGAATCTCGGCTCGAGAATCCAAATCGTATGCCGTTGACGGGAGGTCGGATTTCAGTTGTGTAGAGCGAGAAGGCAAATGTGAGCCTTTCTCTCTCGACTTCCACGAGGCGATCCGAAATTACTTCGGGCAGCTTCGGAGAATCGAGAAAGAGGGCATGCGTCAGTTTGCCTTTGTCGACTTTCCGAAACTCCACGAGCTCACGTACGCGTATCTGTCATGTGTGCGTGTGCACCCGACGGTGCTTTTCTGGCATCTCTGATCGGGCATAATTGAGTGCATCGACTTTCACAATAGTGACGACGAACTTCCTTAGCGTCTAACGGAGTGGTGGGGGTAGCAGGCATATACTACCACACGAGCCATGTATACGTGAGCACAATTTCGGAAAAACGATAAAGAACTGTTGGATGACCAACACGACCAGACAAACACCACTCCGTCACCTCGCAAACATTACTCATCCAAAACATCCTAGTCCAGATTTCTAATCCTTACTCATCCTGAACCTCGTACCCTTCCTGAGTCACACTATCCCTTGATCATCGTCTCTACCCCTACCCATCTCTACCAATAACTTATAAACGCCTGCAATACCGAAAAACAGACAGAAAGAGTCTAGTCTTCAGTCGACGTAATAGTTGTACGAGTTTCTTCTCTTAAATAAAGTGTTGGAATCCAACAGAACGCTAGTGTGAGCCTTTCCTTCTTGCTCTTGTAAAAGAGAAACAGCTGAAATACGATCTCGCGGTAAAATAATTTTTACTTTCCGACCTATGTAAAGTATAAGGAAAGTACCATAATGAAAGAAACATTTCAAAAACTTTTTTGTAGGAAATACACGTTTTAAGACATCATATTGTGACTATTAAAAAAAAAGAAATTCTTTTTTCGTCGAAAAATTTAGGCCTCTTTCTGAATTTTTTTCTCGAAAATGCGTAGGATTTCGGGGGTATATCTGTTCACCAAAAATGATTGTAATCGACCCCCGTAACTAATAATAATTTTTCTAGAACGATATGAAATATTTTAATTTTCTTGAAAAATTTTTCGACCTACTCGAATTTTTTTCTCGAAAATGCGTAAGATTTCGGGGGTATATCTGTTCACCAAAAATGATTGTAATCGACCCCCGTAACTAATAATAATTTTTCCAGAACGATATGAAAAATTTTTCGACCTACTCGAATTTTTTTCTCGAAAGTGCGTAGGATTTCGGGGGTGCGTCTATTCACCAAAAATGATTGTGACTGACCACCGCAACTAAAAATAATTTTTCCAGAACTATTTGAAATTTTTTTTTTTCGTCAAAAAATTGAGGCACCTGTTCCCTGTCGATTTTTCTTACAAATTCGTTTTTCATTTTTAATAAATTTGGTTAGCACTAAACAGAAAAGTTGTTTAATACTTTTTTGTAGGTACCATTGAGCTCTACTTCAGAAAACAATTTCAATCAAATCCATTCACTATTGTAGGAGTTATGGTCGTTTGAAAATTGGACCATTTTTATCACTTTACGGGGTTTAGAAACAACTTTTCCAATATTTTTAGAATTTCTACATATTCTTCACCAAAATACGCGTTCTTTGCCGTTTGAAACATTAAAATCCCCCAATCCGTTTAGAAGTTATGACATTTTAAAGATTCGCATGAAATTTCGGGAGTGCATTTCTCAGTCTCACATTAGATTTTCGGTCAGAAATTTTTTTCTCGAAAGTGCGTAGGTTTCCAGGGTTATGTGTATTCACCAAAAATGATTGTAACTGACCACCGCAACTAAAAACAAATTTTTAGAATGATTTGAAATTTTTTAATTTAATTTTTTATTAACTTTATAACGGAGCCTCAATCAAAAAATTGATATTCTTGATTTTCGTATTATTTTGGCCTTTAGAATCTCCCATAAAAATTGTTCTAAGGGTGGCCGTACACCCTGTATAACATTTGATTCTGTGTAACAAATTGTGACGGTTATTGAAAAATCCTATTTAGATCGTATCTTTAGAAAATATTTGTTACTGAAGATTCTTACAGCGTGCACGTGGTTAAGAGTGATTTTTCATTTTAATAAATTTTACTTATTTCAATTTCTAAATATTTGATTTTGAATTAACCCTTTACGAGTTAGAATGCTTTGAACAACATTATTCTAAAATATTTATGGTATACGTTTTTTATGTGGTTTATGTTGATATGTAATGTATAAGATTTCGATTAATTTTGTCTTTTCTAGAAAAGATAGAGAAAAAGTTTACTTGATCTTAATTCTTCTTAAGATTTATATAAATCGTTTTAAAAATTTGTTACAAATAATGTATATTGGTTAGGAAACGAATTTAAAAATTGAATTTGTCAGATTTTATTGATTCTTCCTGGTTAACACGGTTTGCATTATGTGTAATTTGTTCACTCATAAACTATTCCGCCATTAATATATCTTATCGCTTTAACTCTAAAATATATGTATCGAAATAATTATAAAACTATAACACGTCAAATCATTGAAACGAGAACATAAAACATAAATGTAAACTTTCATTGAAATACATTCAGTCGTTTAGGCACAGAAAAAAAATTTCTTTTTTTTAATACTCACAATATGATCGGGGGGTCTTAATACGTGTATTTTCGCTAAAAAAAGTTTTCGAAATTTTTCTTCGTTATGGTACTTTCCTTTCACCTTGCATAGGTCGGAAAGTAAAAATGCTAGGGCGCTCGAGACTTGGAATTGTATGCCGATTATCACGAGATCGTATTTCAGTTGTTACAAGAGCAAGAAGGAAAGGCTCAACGCTAGCGTTCTTTATCGTTTTCCCGAAGCTGCGCGAAGGTACCTACAAAAAAGTATTAAACAACTTTTCTGTTTAGTGCTAACCAAATTTATTAAAAATGAAAAACGAATTTGTAAGAAAAATCGACAGGGGCAGGTGCCTAAATTTTTTGACGAAAAAAAAAAATTTCAAATCGTTCTGGAAAAATTATTTTCTGTTGCTGGGGTCAATTACAATCATTTTTGGTGAATAGACGCACCCCCGAAATCCTACGCACTTTCGAGAAAAAAATTCGAGTAGGTCGGAAAATTTTTCAAGAAAATTAAAATGTTTCATATCGTTCTGGAAAAATTATTATTAGTTACGAGGGTCGATTACAATCATTTTTGGTGAACAGATATACCCCCGAAATCCCATGCATATTCGAGAAAAAAATTCGAGTAGGTCGAAAAATTTTTCAAGAAAATTAAAATATTTCATATCGTTCTGGAAAAATTATTATTAGTTGCGGTGGTCAGTTACAATCATTTTTGGTGAATACACATAACCCTGAAAATCTACGCACTTTCGAGAAAAAAATTTCTGATCGAAAATCTAACGTGAGACCAGAAATGCACCCCCAAAATTTCATGCGAATCTTTAAAATGTCATAACTTCTAAACGGATTGGGTGATTTTAATGTTTCAAACGGCAAAGAATGCGTATTTTGGTGAAGAATATGTAGAAATTCTAAAAATATTGGAAAAGTTGTTCCTTAACCCCGTAAAGTGATAAAAATGGTCCAATGTTCAAACGGCCATAACTCCTACAATAGTGAATGGATTTGATTGAAATTGTTTTCTGAAGTAGAGCTCAATGGTACCTACAAAAAAGTATTAAACAACTTTTCTGTTTAGTGCTAACCAAATTTATTAAAAATGAAAAACGAATTTGTAAGAAAAATCGGCAGGTGCCTAAATTTTTTGACGAAAAAAAAAAATTTCAAATCGTTCTGGAAAAATTATTTTCGGTTGCTGGGGTCAATTACAATCATTTTTGGTGAATAGACGCACCCCCGAAATCCTACGCACTTTCGAGAAAAAAATTCGAGAATGTCGGAAAATTTTTCAAGAAAATTAAAATACTTCATATCGTTCTGGAAAAATTATTATTAGTTGCGGTGGTCAGTTACAATCATTTTTGGTGAATACACATAACGCTGAAAACCTACGCACTTTCGAGAAAAAAATTTCTGACCGAAAATCTAACGTCAGACCAGATATGCACCCCCAATATTTCATGCGAATCTTTAAAATGCCATAACTTCTAAACAGATTGGAGAACTTTAATGTTTCAAACGGCAAAGAATGCGTATTTTGGCGAAGAATATGTAGAAATTCTAAAAATATTGGACAGTTGTTCGTTAATCCCGTAAAGTGATAAAAATGGTCCAATTTTCAAACGGCCATAACTCCTACAATAGTGAATGGATTTGATTGAAATTGTTTTCTGAAGTAGAGCTCATAAGTACCTACAAAAAAGTATTAGACAACTTTTCTGTGTAGTGCTAACCAAATTTATTAAAAATGAAAAACGAATTTTTAAGAAAAATCGACAGGGAACAGGTGCCTCAATTTTATGGCGAAAAAAGAAAATTTCAAATCGTTCTGGAAAAATTATTTTCGGTTGCTGGGGTCAATTACAATCATTTTTGGTGAATAGACGCACCCCCGAAATCCTACGCACTTTCGAGAAAAAAATTCGAGTAGGTCGGAAAATTTTTCAAGAAAATTAAAATACTTCATATCGTTCTGGAAAAATTATTATTAGTTACGAGGGTCGATTACAATCATTTTTGGTGAACAGATATACCCCCGAAATCCTACGCATTTTCGAGAAAAAAATTCAGAAAGAGGCCTAAATTTTTCGACGAAAAAAGAATTTCTTTTTTTTTTAATAGTCACAATATGATGAGGGGGTCTTAAAACGTGTATTTCCTACAAAAAAAGTTTTTGAAATGTTTCTTTCATTATGGTACTTTCCTTATACTTTACATAGGTCGGAAAGTAAAAATTATTTTATCGCGAGATCGTATTTCAGCTGTTTCTCTTTTACAAGAGCAAGAAGGAAAGGCTCACACTAGCGTTCTGTTGGATTCCAACACTTTATTTAAGAGAAGAAACTCGTATAACTATTACATCGACTGAAGACTAGACTCTTTCTGTCTGTTTTTCGGTATTGCAGGCGTTTATAAGTTATTGGTAGAGATGGGTAGGGGTAGAGACGATGATCAAGGGATAGTGTGACTCAGGAAGGGTACGAGGTTCAGGATGAGTAAGGATTAGAAATCTGGACTAGGATGTTTTGGACGGAGTGGTGTTTGTCTGGTCGTGTTGGTCATCCAACAGTTCTTTATCGTTTTTCCGAAATTGTGCTCACGCATGCGTGGCTCGAGCGATAGTATATGCCTGCTATCCCCACCACTCCGTCAGGCGCTAAGGAAGTTCATCGTTACTAATGTCGACGTCGATGCACTCAATTATGCCAGATCTGGCCACAGTTACGACGAAAAGGGTAGGTGCACGTGCGTGCGTGCGAGCGGGCGACCAGCACACGTACGATGCAGTTTGTCGTGACATCGGATACATTTTCGCTGCACGAATACAAAATAAGTTAACTGTGACATGGCTACATATATCTATATATACCAATCTCTGGCTACAGGAGCCTTTATGACGTTTCGTGGTACATACACATTCCCGTTGTGTCCTCGAGTCGATTCACTACGCGACGTTGGAAGTTTGATTTATCCATCGAAAACATTTCCAATGTTTACACAATTTTACACCGCAGTCAACGATCGAAACAACGGTCTGCTTGATTACGATCGGAACGTATAAAAGTTTGAAATTCTTACTTTGCATCGATCACCTAATAGTAATTTGCTTTCTAATATTGACACTACTTGAGAGTTTGCAATAAATGTGAAAAAATCTGTACACACGAGGAACATATAATAAAATAAGACGAGCATGACATGAGCGAAAAAAAGCGGCAATCAACGATGTTTGAAATCGCCATGGCAGACAAATCATGTGAAAAAGTAAATAAAAACAGAAAGCGCGGAGAAGAAAAATGTTTTCACCTAGAAACACGTATGCACGATCTTGCGATCGCTTTCAGACGAAGGAACGTTGCATTTGCCAGCGTTGTCCGGAGATCACGGACAGACCTTTGCGTTTACCTGTTTTTTTCTGACTCCTATCCTTTCCTCTGTGTTTGTTGCCTTTCGCTATTCCGTTCGTATCCGCAGCCGCGCGCGTAAAAATACCAAAATAGAAAGTCCTCGTGTCTCTCGGTTGAAAACTTTTCATTATTTATATTCCTTTTTGTCCCACCATCTCGGTAAATACCGGTCGCGACACGATGGGACAGATCAAGAAGAGTTTGATACCTCTTGTCGTGTAATTTAATGTTTTCACTCACCCACCGCCGACAATGATGAATTACTGCACGATTCCACTGACGTTTCCACGAGCGACGTCCGCTTTCCCTGAACGCGATCCACCTGTTCCGACGACACAGAACTCACCGACGCGAATGAGAAAAATTCTGTTTGAGAGTTCAAGCGGGCCTGGCGAGCAGGCAGCCCCCTCTATTAGCGAGGGACACGATCGTCGCCATGTCGGATTACTCTGGTGGCCATGTCGCCGTTCTATGGCGATATGGTTCACATAAACAGAGAGATGATATACAGGGTGTTCGGCCACCCATGGGAAAAATTTTAATGAAAGATTCTAGAAGCCAAAATAGGACGAAAATCAAGAATACGAATTTGTTGACGAAGGCTTCGTTAAATAGTTATTAACGTTTAAAGTTCTCCCCGTACTGAATTTTTTTCTAGAAAGTGGGTAGGATTTCTAGGGTAGGTCTATTCACCAAAAATTATTGCAATTGACCCCGCCAACTGAAAATAATTTTTCCAAAACGATTTGAAATTTTTTAATTTTGTCGAAAAATTTCACACCTTCTTGAATTTTTTTCTCGAAAGTAGGTAGGATTTCGAGGGTATGTCTAATAACTAAAAATGATTGAAATTAACTCCCGCAATTGAAAATAATTTTTCCAGAACGATTTGAAATCTCTTTTTTCGCCGAATTTAAGCACCCTGTCGATCTTTCTTAAAAATTCATTTTCGATTTTTAGTAATTTTGTTTGATGCCCTACAGAAAAGTTGTCTAATACTTCTTTGTAGGTATCCATGGGCTCTGATTCAGAAAAAAATTTCAATGAAATACCTTTACTATTGTAGGAGTTATCGTCGTTTGAAAATTGGACCAGTTTTGTGGGGGTTTTGTCATTTTTCGGGGTTAAGGAACAACTTTTTCAATATTGTTAGAATTCCTACATATTCTACAACAAAATACGCGTTGTTTTTAAAATTAAAAATCTTTAAAATCTTCCAATCCGTGCAGAAGTTATGACATTGACATTGACATGATTGAAAAACAAAAACGCGTAGCAGTTAACAAAACAATTGATGGGGAGAGGTGAGGATATATTTTAGTACGTGACGACGCCGTACGGCGCTCTATCCCTAAATCTAACAGTGTTCGTTCGCTTTTATTAATGATGTAAGAAACGATGCCCGATGTTAAATGAATTATTGGAGAATCGATCGACAGCATTCTATCATTATTTTAACAATTTTAATGGGAAATTCTAGAGGTCAAAATAAGACGAAAATCAAGAATACCAATTTTTTGACCGAAGCTTCGTTAAAAAGTTATTAAAAAATTTCAAATTGTTCTAAAAAAATTATTTTTCTTTGCTGGGCTCAATTATAATCATTTTCGGTGAATACACATACCCAGTTGTTAATTCTGTTGCATCGCAGTGTCAACTATTTACCCCAATTGGTTTCTTAGCTCAACTTCGCTTAACTCATAAACTTTTTCCATTTATTGTAAATTCTTACGTCATTCTTTCCTTGAATTTTTATAAAAAAGCGTTACTCAATTATTCCATGTATTTTGTATGTATTGTATGTATTATTGTATGTGCTTTGTAAGCATTAATCTTTGCAATGTATCTGTGAATTCTACTGTAATTCTTCAACTGTATTTTCCATATTGCCGAATCGAAAGTGATCGAAAGATAAATTTTTTAATATCAAAATTTAATGAATCAGTATTGTTTTCTGAATGTCCATCAGCCTAAAAAATGGAAATGTTTGTGAAATTTTATGAAAATTGTAATTTGTAGAAGTACCATAAAAGTTGATTGATTTAAAACTACCATTTTCACCGCAAGAAATTGCTTTTCTTCAAATTGCGTTGTTTTAACAGTTTCGTTTAATATTTTCATTCCGTTTTTTTTGTTTTTTTAAATCAAGAGTATTTCTTTGCAGTGAAAAACAATGCTTTCATTGATAATTACTGTACATAATATGTTTGAAAAGTAATACCGAATGAAATGAATAAAATGTACAAGATTCTTTACAATTGGCTAGTGTTGGGACGAATGGTTACGATAATTACAGTTAGATGTCGCAAGCGTACAGGACATGTGGCGACAGGTGCGTTTTCTGTTGCGAGGTTGAGCTCTACTTTACCGATTAAACGGTTGAAGTTAGGGTTGTTATAAGAAAAAGTTAATGTTAATGTTTTTTGTTTTTGATCGCTAGGAGACGGCTAGTAGTTTGTTTAAAACAGTTATAAGAATAAACTCAGAGTTCTCCAGATATTCAAAAGAGTCGTACATATGTTCTAATTTATTACGGCTACAATTATCAGTATTACCTCAACGGTTTGCGATTAAGAAGAATGGATCAACTGATTTCAAATTATTTGCTGCTAACGGTTCTATGATTAATACGTGTGGTAGTAGAATTATGCATTTGGATTTGGGTTTAGGTCGTGCATTTAAATCGTCTTTCATTATAGCAGAAGTGTCGTCACCGATATTAGGAGCGGATTTTTTGGTTCATTTTGGATTAGTGATTGATTTAAAAAATAGAAAGTTACAGGACCCGTTAACGTTACTTGCTGTACAAGGGGAGCTGCAGTCAGTGGATATTGTAGGCGTTTCAACTGTTAACATTCAAATGGATTATCATAACATATTAAATCAATATATCGAAATAACTCAACCAAAAAATTATGTGTCAACAACATCAAATTTTCCGACAGCTCATTATACATATAACAATGCTTTATATTTATTTATAAATGTTCTGATAGCATTTTACAAATATTTTAACCTGAAATATGTATAAATATAGTCTTGAAGTGTTTTTTGCGTTTTTATTTTTTTTGTCAACCACGATTATTGTTTAACATCTCTTACACTGAAATTAATGTGAAATGTTAGTTTTCAAATCTCCTACATTTGACTATTGGGAATGGATCGGAGCAGAAGATTGTATATTAGCTTACTATTACTTCTTCTCGCCCTTCGATCAAGCAGATCTTTCCTTCTCGTTCTTTTTCTTTTATAAATATGAATGTTTGCTGCGGCTTTAGTATCTAACGTAGACATGTAAGGGTTATTATCCTTTCCTTACTGCTGGTTTTAAAGATAATGGAAACACTTGTAGGACCAACCTCTACGGACCATGCCAAGTAATTATGTATAAATCCCATCGCATACAGTAGCTTGAACTGAGTAATTAAAAAATACATTGTGAAACCCGAACGCGACAATCACCCATTGACCTGAACGGTCTGGGCCCTCACCCAACGAACCTTTATTTCCTTCGTAACGCAGGTAGGACAATTAATCATTTTTCCCCGTGGTTTCCATCGAGCAATGATACTTCATTCAAAAATAAGCATGAAACGATCAAACTGGTACTTAAAAATGGGTTTATTAGAAAAAAGTATCATTGGCAGAGAGTGGGTTAATAGATTTGGCGTGGAATGGCCCTTACATGTCTACGTTAGATACTGAAGCCGTAGCAAACATTCATATTTATCAAAGAAAGAGACCGAGAAGGAAAGATCTGCTTGATCGAAGGGCGAGAAGAAGTAATAGTAAGCCAATATACAATCTTCTGCTCCGATCCATTCACAATAGTCAAAGGTAAGAGATTTGAAAACTAACATTTCACATTAATTTCAGTGTAAGAGATGTTAAACAATAATCGTGGTTGACAAAAAAAATAAAAACGCAAAAAACACTCCAAGACTATATTTATACATATTTCAGGTTAAAATATTTGTAAAATGCTATCAGAACATTTATAAATAAATATAAAGCATTGTTATATAGTTAGAATTTGAAAAAAAAAATAATGAAGAAAAAAAAATACTAAGTCCAGAAGAGAGACTCGAACCTACGGTAAAAAAACTTCCAGCGGTTCAGCAGTCGGACACTCTAACGCTGCGCCATCGACGCCGTTGAAAATATCGTTGATTTTTAGGATATATGCGCTCAATGTTGGCTTTATTTTATTTGTTTCAGTTGTTATGTAATTCTGCTTAGTGTAGAAACATTAAACAGTCTACAAAACACTTATATATTGAAGGATGCATAAAAATTCAACGTGTAAGTTACTCTAATACGCAGAAAACGAGGAAAAACTCGGTTTTTATTTTTTTTCACTGCGGCGCACCAAAATGAAAAATCTGAAAAAAATTGAGAGTAATAGTAATAGTAATACCTGTTTACTGTAAAAGTATAAAAGTAGTTCCGGGCCTCCTTCAATACGTAATCGGCATTTTTCGGCATTTTTTGCTGTTTTTTATTTTTCACTACCTGGTTCTTCAATCAAAAAATCTGAAAATCTCCCAAAGTATGTGCCCCGGTACCCGAAATGTCTCTGAATTTTTTTACATTTTTTTACTCAATAGGTCAAGAGAAATAATTCAAAAACATGATTTTCGTTTTCACCCCATTACTACCCCCACGGTCGAGATTTCAAGTTAAAAATTTGCACACAGGGGTTATTTTTTTTTTGCTATCGAATGACCCGTGGCTCGTTCCATTCGGTTTGGGGGCACATTTGACCCCCTTATTCGGCTATACCCTTTATACTATTAAATGGGAGTTGATTTCCGACTACAGAAAAATTCATCATTCTTACTAAATCCATGTGTTTCAAAAGCTGCGGTTTCAGAAAATTGCGTAATATATCGCATAAAAGTTCTGCCGCAGTCTTTTGAAGCAAATGAATTCTTGTCTCTTGAGTTTGAAAGAAAATGCTAAATTTATAAAAAAACTCAAGAGCGTAATTTAGAAAATAAAGATATGCTTTGGCCTCTGGATTTTGCATCGA
>NW_025106886.1:0-15904 GCF_013123115.1 Colletes gigas
AGAGTGCAAAGCACTCTTCCGAAGAACCGTCAACGGGACAAAACCGGACGGTTTATAGTCCGATTGCCCTTGAATCACCCGAGACCGGACGAAGCGTTAGGACAATCGTTCCACATAGCGCTGTCCGCCCTCGCGAGGATGAGGCGTAAATTGGACGCGGATGCGACCCTCGACAGAGAATACTCTGAGTTCCTCGCGGAGTACGAGTCCTTGGGTCACATGACTCGGCTTGAGCCGATTGACCAGAATCGACTGTACATTCCGCATCGAGCGGTCGTACGCACGGAAAGTGCAACGACCAAACTGCGCGTTGTGTTCAATGCAACCAGCAGAACGGTCGGAGGGCGATCCCTAAACGACGTCCTGCATGTCGGACCAAAATTACAGAACGATATCACCTCGGTTTTAACGAGGTGGCGTCTGTATGAGTACGTTCTGGTGGCAGATATCGAGAAGATGTTTCGGCAAATCCTCGTCGCCCCACAGGACCGTCGTTTCCAATGCATCGCATGGCGCGCGTCAAACGACGAAAAGCTCAAAGCCTTCGAATTGAATACCGTAACATACGGTACGGCGTGCGCCCCATATTTAGCGATGCGTACCCTCCTCGAATTAAAGGAACAGGATGGAGAGAGGTATCCTCTCGCCGCTCCGATCCTCGAGAGGGACATATACGTCGACGACGTATTTATGGGAGCGTCCAACAAAACCCTGCTAGAGAAAATTCGCAAGCAAGTCTGCGATCTCCTGCAGGGCGGTGGGTTCAAGTTGAGAAAATGGGCTGGAAACTCCGCGAAATTATTGCGGAACATCCCCCAAGGTGCTCACTCCCACGCCGTAGACCTCACTCTGTTCGACGATTCCGAACTAAAAGTGCTTGGTCTACGATGGATCCCATCCGGAGACTACTTCCATTTCGATCTGCAACGGTTTCAACCGTCTGCGTTACCGATGACAAAAAGAAATTTGTTCTCGGAGATCGCGAAGCTCTTCGATCCCCTCGGCTGGTTATCACCAGTCGTAATCCGTGCAAAAATTCTGATGCAGTCCCAATGGCTGGAGAAAATCCAGTGGGACGACCAAATTTCCACGGACACGCAAAAAACGTGGAACACGTTTTGCAGGGATTGGAGCAGTCTCAAAGAACTAAAATTCCCGAGATGGATCCAATACGGAGCAGACGCAGTTACTGTGGAACTACACGGATTCTGCGATGCATCACTCGCTGCCTATTCGGCCGTCACTTACTTACGTGTGACGACGAAAAATAATGACGTGTTTACGACATTAATCATGGCAAAGACACGAGTGGCTCCGATAAAAACACAGTCTATCCCCGTCCTGGAATTGAATGGGGCTGTGTTACTTTCCGAGCTCATAGTGCACGTGAAACGGTCATTCCCCATAGAAATGAGCCGCATAATCTGCTGGACAGATTCCACGATTGCACTCGCTTGGTTGAAAAAGCATGCGTCGACATGGAAGGTTGTGATAGCCAACCGTGTGTCAAAAATTCAGACCATGCTCCCAAAAGCTGAATGGCGGCACGTTCCCACGCGCTTCAACCCAGCGGATCTGAATTCGCGAGGTGTAGATGCCGCAGAACTCATTCAGTCCGAATTATGGATTTCCGGGCCGAAATGGCTTCGACAATCAGAGGAAAATTGGCCGAAATCGCCAGCCTCGCTCGAGACCGAGGAGGGTAAACGCGTATCGCATACCCTCGTGGCCACTCCGGAAAAGGAATGGAACTTAGTTTTCCGATTTTCCCAATGGAGCAAGCTACAACGTGTGACTGCCTATTGCCTCCGATTCCGGAGGCCGGCGGTCGGAGAACGAAGGTCATTCGATGCAAAAGTTGTCGAAGCAGCGGAAATGCAGCGTGCAACGGAAAGAATTGCACGCTACTTACAGCGTACGCATTTCGCAGAAGAGTACCGGTGCTTGAAAAAGCGCAAGGGAATCCCTGCGACATCTCCTCTAAAGAGCCTAAACCCTTTTCTCGACGATAAGGAAGTCTTACGAGTGGGTGGAAGGTTGGAGAATGCGACGCTTGCATGGGAAACCAAACACCCGATTATCCTGCCGAAACATCATGTGTCTAACATGATAATCAGGCAATGCCACGTGGATACGTTGCACGGGGGTTTACAATTGACCATGTACACGGTGAGACAGAAATTCTGGATCATCGGCTGCCGAAACGCGGCACGCACGGTTATCCACCAATGCATACGATGCGTGAGATGGCAAGCAAATACCTCCACGCAAATCATGCAGGATTTAATACCGGAGCGCAGTCGCGCGGCACGACCTTTCTCAAACTGCGGAGTCGACTACGCGGGACCGTATCGGGTCCGCGACTCCGCCGGTCGTGGGAAAACGGCTCATAAAGCATACATAGCAGTGTTCATCTGCTTCGCTACGAGAGCCGTGCACATCGAACTCGTCCATGATTATACGACGAGTGCATTTCTGGCCGCATTAGACCGATTTATCGCCCGCCGCGGAGTTCCGTCCTGTATGTTCAGTGATAACGGAACGAACTTCGTCGGAGCAGATCGGGAATTGAAGGAACACTTCAATACGGTGTATCAAACTCCAGAAATGCGAACGAAGTGCGGTCAAAAGGGCATTAAGTGGAGGTTTAATCCACCCAGTGCTCCCCACTTTGGTGGTATGCAAGAAGCCGGCGTGAAATCGGTGAAACATCACCTGAAACGCATCATCGGCGAATTTACACCCACAAGCGAGGAAATGCAGACACTCCTCTGCAAGATCGAGGCGAGTTTGAATTCGCGACCGATCGCCGCTTTGAGTGACTGTCCCGAGGATTATGCCCCTCTCACGCCGGGCCACTTCCTAATAGGCAGACCGATGAATGCACTTCCGGTCGAGTCAGTGGAAAAGGAAAATCTCTCGCGGCTTACGCGATGGAGAGCAATCCAGAAATTCCACGAGCAGCTCTGGAAACATTGGACGCGAGATTATCTCACGCACCTCCAGAAACGCTATAAGTGGCGCACCACCCAAGTGCAGTTAAAACCGAATGACTTGGGTTTAGTGCAAAACCCTCTTCTCCCCCCGAATCAATGGGAAATGGGACGTATCGAGGAATCCTTCGACTAAGCGAAAATTAAAATTAAAATCTGTATTCTTTTCACTACGTTCCTTCCCTCACGATCCGGACCACCGTTAGGCGAGGTTTTTTCAAACCTACTCCCCCTAACAGCGTGACTTTACAGAAAACCTCGAGAACCGTGTTTTTCTGTCCTCTAATGTTTCGAATAGCGGACGCGTCGACCTAGAATCTTCCTGGTCGGTCGCGTAACCGAAAACAAACCGGGTGACGAATTGTTTCGGATTTAAACTAAATTTCGAATTTTACTCGATATTTAAACACAGTGAATTGAAGGCATTCCTGACGTCGAATGCAATCAGCAAACAAAACTCCTGCTTTATCCGCGCCACTGTCTGAAACTCCTCCACCAGTTTCAGCGCCTGCAGTGTGCTCCGAGCGACCCGAAAGCCGTATTGCTGGTCCGAGAGCCCCTCAGGCCTAATTTCTCGCTGGATTCTGCCGTTTACTACCGACTCGAAAACCTTCACCCAGTTGCTGGTCAAGCACAGCGGCCGATACGCCGAAGGGGATGCGGGATCCTTTCCCGGTTTGGCAACGAGGTCCAGCCTGCTATTTTTCCAAACGTGCGGGAATTTCCTCCTAATCAACATTCCATTAAACATACTTACTAATAATTTGCTTTCTTTTTTCAGGACCAGCTTGACGGTGCATCCAGGGATCATGTCAATACCAGGTGCCTTGTCCAGACTAACCTTCGACGCCGCCCTACGCAGCTCCACCAGGCCCATAAGAGAGAATCCAACAAGGATATCTCTCAGGTTGTACTGCAGGTAAGTATCCCTCGCTACCAGATCTTCCTTCCTTGGAAATAACGCCGCGATAACCTGACATGTTTTCTCGATGGTAAGATTTGGAGGATCAGGCCTGGGCTTTATCGCCCTCATGACCGTTTTATATGCCATCCCCCATATGTCGGTATCTACTGTGCTACACAGCTCATCCCACGCTTTTATTTTCTGCTTTATAATAGCACCTTTCAGCTTTTTTCTCGCTGCCTTAAACTCGCTTCCAGCTTCCAGGGCGCCTGGCCGCCCTCTATTTAGGGCTCTCTGGTAGGCACGTCGCACAGTGGGCCAGATCGAAGAATTAGCTGTTCACAACTATTTTAACGTTATTTCAAGACTTAAAGACCGTAGTATATAGGTCGTTGAATTTGTCTTGACGTCAGCTATAACATTATTAAGTAAAAAATATATTGTGACAATTAAAAAATCAAGGTCACCTTAATGTTTTATTAAAAAAAGAAATTCTTTTGATTTTTCATATTGGGATTTGTAGAAGAGTAAGCGGTGATTAATTTTTGGTTGGAAATATTTTTTGTCAGAGCATCAGAAATACCTAAAAAATAGCGATGACATGTAAATAATGAACAATAATTGAAAACTAGCTGTTCAGGCTTTTCAAACAAATGATTAATTTATTTATCTAAAATTTATTGTCTATGAAGTATCATCATCGTCTTGGAGGTCTTCTTTTAACATTAATCTTTCAATTTCGTCATTGAAAATATCAAAACGTGTATGTTTTTTACCAATTTTGCGGTTTTGGAATGTCTACTAATATGTGCATTTCCTCTTTTAGTTTTCTTTTAATCATCTTTTTCCTATCTTCATATTGGGATTTTTCTTCTACACTTCGTATTTGCCACTTCTTGACTTGCAGGCGGTATGAAATATGCAATATGCATTCCATGCACCTGATCCAGGCATGAATGCATGGTCGGCAACGCGTCTCGTGCGACGCAACTCGTCGCTGGAGTGCGTGTCACGCGACGCTTTAAACAGTAATAATTTATCGGGTGGGATGACGGGGGAAGTGAATCTTGCATGATTTTATAGAGAAATAACGCTAGAAAATATTCCACTTTGATAGAACGCACAACTCTTTAAAACCTTAAAGATACCCCTTGTTAAAGGTGAAAAACTTTGACGATTCTTTTTAGTTCACCGAGTATTATTTTTTTAAATAAATTATGAACAATAATTTTTAATTTCAGGTGCGTTCACAATATAGACATATGCTATTCATAAAAACAATAAATGGGTACATAATGTTTAATAGGTTTTCCGGGGCATCAATATGAAAAAAAGTAATTTTTACGGTGAAAAATGATATCTATAAAAGTTTGATTTTTAAATGCTTGTTTTAACCACAATTTTTAATAAATTTCATTAAATTCATTGTTATCGAATGTGACAGACATTTAGAAAATAATATACATTTGTTAAACATCGATGTGAGGAATCTGAGTTTTTGCCAAATAAACAGCTAATTCTTCGATCAGGCCCACTGTGCGTCGCTTCGAATTTACCGCCTTACGAAGATCGCCAATGTCCACCGACCACCACTTCTTGGATGTTCTCCTTCCCGGGGGTTGCCTGCGTGGGGCCATACTCGCTTCACACGCACCCTGAAATGCCTCGATCACATCACCCGCCTCACTATCAGACAACGGAATATCCGCGTTGATATGCCTCGTCGCGTTTCGAAAGAAGTCCAGGTACCAACCCTGGACAAAACCAGGTTGCCCCCGAGGAAAGTCCCTCCCCAAGTGAGTGGAGTATGTACTGGTGGTCCGATGCCGAATATTCGCGCAAGATCACGCTCTTATTAACCCTCACGAGAGTCCTTGAATCACAGGCCATTACGTCGATAAGTGATGTTCTCCCCCCCACGCTGAAAGGAGAATTTTCCAATAGGTTTTACACGGATAATGCCCATCCTATCGAAGGATCCAACCAGCACCAGGCCCTTTCTATCCAGACGATTTGATCCCCAAGATGGCGACTTAGCGTTAAAATCTCCCGCAACTACTACCGTCGCTCCCCACGTTCCTCTAGCATAGTCAAGATCTAAGAGTTCAGCCTCCAGCTCAGCATCACTCAACCTAGGTGAGTAGTAGCAGATACAGTGGTAAGCGCCACCTACCGCAACAGCGACAAAGCCCCGGCCCACTACATTCTTGTCCGCGAGTGCCTTTCTTCCGTTTAAGCCCGTAACCCATATCGTCACCTTACGAGACATTTCGGCAACCCAGTTATCTCTAATCGCGTATGGCTCGGAAATAAACACAATGCCCACCCTCAAATCTTCAACTGTTTTAATTAACAGATCCCGCGCTACTCTGCAATGATTTAAGTTGATCTGCAAAAGTCTAAGGGCCATGACTGATTAATTGTGGATTTCCCTTCCTCCGCAGGTATTCCTTATACTGAGGGCACGATACCGCCCCCGCAACATGACCAGTCTTGCTGTGTGGCAAGCCCTTTTTACACACAGCCTGCAGGCCGGCACCAGGGTGCATTCCTGCATACTGTGCCCCTCGCCTCCGCACTTCCGACAGATCACGTTGTCTGTAACTTTAATCGTACAGTCCGTACTTATATGCCCAAAATCGTGGCATCTAAAACACCTGGTAACCTTTGGCACAATTTCAACCTACAAACCGCAAACCCTATACAGATTCGGTCCCCATCCTTTAGGCCAACAACCCATTTAGTGGGAACCTCGACTACTGCTAATTGCCTCCCCCTGTAGGTTGGCCTTAGCGTTTTTAGTCTTACCTCATCCCTATGCGTGCCCCCAGCCTCTCCATCATCTTGCTGACGATTTCTTTCTCCTCGACAATAGGGTCCAGGTCTCTAATCTCAATTTCAGTCTTGGGCTTCAACGCCCTGACACTGAAAGACTCTCCAAGAGCAGCTTTTATAGCGTCTTTTGTTTCTGGAGCATTCCCAGCCTTCGTGAGCTCAATTAGTAGCTCCCCTGCTGTTCGGACGTTCTTCAGGTTATCTTTCATACATCCTGCAATCTGCCTGAAGACATCCGCGTAAGTCTTGCCCTTACCCGTTGAGACGGCGATCGCCTCAGTCCTGGGACCCAGCATCCTTACCTTAGGCACCGTACTTGCCGGCCCCACAACCTTACTGCCACTCTTAGATTGCGCCATTGCAACCGCAACACCACCTGCACTAGGCTTTGGTTTTCTCCGCTTATTTGTGACCGTCGCCCAACTTTCCACCTCCCTAGCACCTCCTTTAGCCTCTTCTAAGGGTTCAGTGCCTGATTGTACAGCTTGCACACCCGCATCAGCCCTGGAAACACATCCCACATTCTTCGACTTTCTGCCTTCTTCACTCACCCCAGGCCTAGCCAACACCCCGGACGCCTCTTTTCTTACATCGTCCTTAACTCCTAACCCGCGACTATCCCGTCTCCTAACCACGCGCCTGTCTTCCATCCGAAACGCCGATCCCAAGACATCCCGGTTCTCCCACAATGCCCTCACAGCACGCACATCCTTGATCCCTTCCTGGTACTCCCCTGCACTCCTTGTTCACATTCTTATTACCTTCCAGGTAGGTAAAGAGCCACTCCAAACATTTCCCCACAGCCGTGATTCCCTCAGGCATGCCACCCTCAAAGGTGCGCTCAAACTCAAACTCACCCGTTAAAGCATCCTCCCCCACTTTCTCCCCACTCCCAACACACCCACCCCCAGCCAGCTCACTCCCTCGCTGCCTTCCCTCTCCCCAATTTAGGTTCCTATCTTCCTCCCGCAGAGTAACCCTCTTTGTTTTCAAACTTCTAGCCTTCAAGCTTTCACTAAACTTTTTGTTTTTCCTTTCTAGGTCACTGCTGCCAACCAACGGATCATCACTGCCAGACTGATCTTCTTCCCCATTTCGCAGGTCAACCAGATCACCCACCGAGCCACCAGAGTCACCCGCATAACTGCCACCCAGGACCGCACCAGCCCGCACCACTGAATCCTTGCTCCTATTCGGCGTTCTAGAGGTAAGCGCCGATCTCTGCGCAAAATCCGGGGTTTCAACCCCTTTCTTCTTTTCAAGAAGAACTTCACCACCAAGGGTCAACCCCTTTATTGTCGCATCCAGCAAAGACGGAGACGTACTACCCGCCTCACGCTCCGATAGACCCTCTTCAACAGGACTTTCAACCCCCTTCTTCCTGCCCAGTCGCGCCGCAGACTTTACCGCAGCATCGTCTAACCCCTCCTTCATCTTCAAATATTTCTTGGTGCTTTTTTCACATTCCATTTGGCAGTGTGTTTACTCATACGGTTCGGCCACTATGGCACCCCTACTGCGGTAGGGGTACTTCCCCGCGTAGATAATACCCTAATTATGATATACAGAAGCCGAGAAGCGGTTTGTCGGGTGGTCAACCCTATCTGTATCTAATGCTCTACTAAAAATGATACGGGATAGGCCCGCGCTATATTTGATGTTAAAGGTTTTACGTCACCCCTATCGAATGAGCGACGCCGCATCCGAACCGGCACCTGACTCAAACCTCAGGCTAGACGGTGCGCCGATTTACCCTACGGTGCTCCGGGTATGAGGAAATAAGACCTGACCCAGACCTAACCCAGTCCTAACCCAGACCTAACCCAGACCTAACCCAGTCCTAACCCAGACCTAACCCAGTCCTAACCCAGACCTAACCCAGTCCTAACCCAGTCCTAACCCAGACCTAACCCAGACCTAACCCAGTCCTAACCCAGACCTAACCCAGTCCTAACCCAGACCTAACCCAGACCTAACCCAGTCCTAACCCAGACCTAACCCAGACCTTTGTACGTGGGGAAATCCTCATGGACACCCGCGGGCCCACCCGATGGGCGGGCCGGCGGGTAGTGCCGGACTCTTACCGGCTAAAACCCCACGGTGACCATCCTCAAGCGCTTGGCGAGGGACCGGGAACTCTAGTGAGACATCACAGAGTCCCTCGCCGCGCCGTGCCTTTTCAGGCCCTCCCCGGTGAGAGGCACTCCTCCCACCGCATTTCCACTCAACCGCAGGCGCCTGGTCACCAGCGCCCGCGGCCCCGTGACATGGGACTAAGCCGCCGGCCGCGGGGCCACGTTGGCCGCAGGACACACCCGCAGCCAACTGGCCAACCTGCGGCCTTAGGTCAAACCCGCGGCAAATATCCCATGCCCCAGTCCACTCACACACACATTCACACGCGCAACGCATTCATACCGGTGTTTGGTCCGCGGGAGCTTTCGCTCCGACCTCCGGGATGCCATGCGAGGATGCAGCCACCAGCCTTCTCAGGTTGATGACCCCATCCCCGCATCCCATCCCAGCGGCTGCCCCTATCCGCCACCTGGGGACGCGCCACGTAGGGGTTCACCTCCCCTGCCGCCTGGACAACCAAACGGGTGCGTGGAGTCCTAACCCAGACCTAACCCAGTCCTAACCCAGTCCTAACCCAGTCCTTTTAAGGCGGAGGGGAAATCTTCCATAAGACACCCCGGGCCAGGCCCGGGGTAGTGTCGGATTCCTACCGACTAAAACCCCTCCGCCGCACTGTCCCCGGGGCGGCATTGTTTAACACATTACTTCGCTCCCGGGGCAGTGGCCGCCCGATGTTGCGCGGCGGCAGCGACACCCTCTTCCTTCCCGGTGGAGCCACCCCACAGGTGACCCCTCCGAGGTATCCTCCTGCAGGCAAGTAGCCCACATAGGGGGGGTGTATCCCCCCCATCATCTACATAACCACTACCCTAACCCGCAGGTTGAGGGTACGTGTCGCAATAATCCCCCTAGGGGCTCGCAGTATAAGGGGTAGCACCCCTTGGGCTCGCATGCCCTGTTCAGCCAAATGGCCTCGTCAGTATAACACCACAAGAACGACACACACATAAAGCTAGATAACTACGCAGACATATAACAATAACAGGACAAGACACAATGTATATATATATGTCACGTACCTACGTGCTCTACCTTCGCCTCGTATTACCGTGGTCAGTATTAACCATCGGTAATATTCCTCCGTCTGGTCCCGTAGAACCCCCCCCTCCGATACCTAAGGGCCCCCTTGTCCTCATACCCCGTACCCTGTGTCCCCAGCTCGGGGCACCGGTGTGTGTATGTGTTGTGACCGTTCCCCCGTGTGACGGTCCGTTTCGGATCGGGGGACGCGGAGGAAGGTGGTGGCCGACTCAGTCGGCTGCCCAAGGTTCGGTGCGTTGAGTGACGGAGGCGGTTTCGGTGTTGTAGACGTTTATTCGCTATTGATGTACAAGGCGGAAAGTGTTTGCCACAAACGGTGGGCGCGGACAAAGCTTACGACTAACGGTGGACGCGGATAATGTTTTCGACGAAAGCGGACAATGTTTAGCGGCGGACGCTGGACGCGGACAGTGTTCGAGACGGACGCGGACAGTGTTTGGACGCGGACAATGTTTAACGGCGGACGCAGACAATCTTAAAGACTAACGGTTCCTATTATCTACGGTTTAGCGGTCGGTCGCTCGACGGCGGCGGTGAGCGTTCGGGCGCTCGACGGTTGCGGAGAGCGTTCGGTCGCTCGGTAGAGGGGGAGGGAGAGACAATACCCTGCCGTCGCTTACCACAAGGCGGGCGACGGTGGCAGGGCCCGGGAAGGAAGACTAGGAACGGACTGTCGGTCACTATGGTAACCACTGACGGGCGGTGGGTCGTCGGAAACGGCTGAGGGGGGTGAGTCGGGTAGAAGTACAATGCCCTACTGCCGCTTACCACAAGGCGGGCGACGAGGTAGGGCCCCGGTAGGAAGGTAGGAGCGGACTGTCGGTCGCTATGGCGACCATTGACGGATGGGCTAGGTCAGAGCAAAAGCCGTGGCGGGAGCGGGCTGAAGCAATACCCTACCGACGCTTACCACAAGGCGGGCGTCTTGGCAGGGCCCGGGTAGGAATACTAGGAGCGGACGGTCGGTTACTAGGGTAACCACTGACGGAGGTATGGCGGTTCGGTCACGAGAGTGCCCCTCGCACACTCGTGCTTTCAAAACGGCGGACTCGTACAGATTGGAGCGTATATTGTATTGCAGCAATCTCTCACCACTAGAGTAGGCTTCGGTGAGCTCGGCACGAGTCCGACGTCTCCGGCCGATAGCCCGGTTCTTATAATCCGCGGATGCGGTATTCGGTTGCGCGAATTCGCGGCCGCCTAGCGGCCGCGAGACTAATTAGCGCCTCGCGAGATCGGTTGCGCGAAGGCGCGGACGCCTGGCGGCCGGGCGCGGTACTATCGGCCGCGGAGACATAGCGCGACGACGCTCGGTCAGCGCCTTGGAGGGGATATCGGCGTTACAGTGTGTATATTACTCGGCTAACACTGCAGTTGAGGTCCGACCAGTGTCCCATATTTATCGTGCACACATTTGTACGTGTGTGCAAGTGTTAAGATAATAAAATAAAATAAAAATAAAAAATAAATGAAATAAAATAAAATAAAAGAACCTCTGGGGTAGCAAAGCAAAGTAAAAGTGAAGTGAAAATGTAAAGTAAAGTGAATATTAAACTATAGTATAAAGTATGTAATATATAGTTATAAGAGTGTGTGAGGATAACCGAAATATAATCAAAATACTTAGATAGAGCAAGGTTATTTACTTTAGATAGAGTACCATAAAATAAAATTAAAATAAAGTAAGAAAGAAGTGAGAATAAAATAAAATAAATATAAAATAAAATAAAATAAAATAAAATTTAAAATTAAAATTATTATTAAAATTATCTCAGTCTTACTAGCCTAGAACCGCTGCTGCAAGCAGTTAACTAACCACAGCAACATGTGTTGTGAATATCTGTGTCTGTACTGCGACTGTAATAAACCTTAGTCGGCGTAATAGTGTAGGTAAAAGGTATGATAAAAGGTATGATATATATTATGATATGATATAATACCTAGACTGATGTATGTGTGTGTAGATGCTAACTAACCGCGGATATGACTAAAAGTGATGTGAGTATGGTAAAAGCAAACTAAACTGTTGAGAGATTGGATTTAAATAGGTAGAGTATTAAAAGAAAAGTGTGACAAATAGGGGATAGAGAATGAAGGTGTATGTGAAAGGAAAAATAGATAGATAGATAGATATGCGATGTGGTAGTATAACTCCAGTCCCATAGGATATGTGATGACATTTTATATGTATATGCAAAATATAAGATAATAGCATTGTAGCTACTATATACGCTAAAATGTAAGATGTAATAAGTGAAATTTTGAAATTTTGCTTAAGTGATATCATATATCATATCATATCACATCTGTATATTACCGGTTAGAGTGTAGGATAATGTAGAATAAAATATATAATGATGATAAAATAAAATAGAATAGACTAGAATAAGATAGACTATATGCGATAATATATAAACTGGCTAAATAAATAAATGAATAAATGAATATGTAGCATAAAATGTGGAATAAAGTCGCCGTAATATTGAAGTAAGGTAGAGTAAAATAAAATAACGTAAAATGAAATAAAGTAAGATAAGTAGATAAAAATAAAATAAAATAATAATAAAATAAATAAAATAGAATAGACTAGAATAGGATATACTATATGCGATAATGTATAAACTGGCTAAATAAATAAATGAATGTGTAGCATAAAATGCGGAGAAAAGTCGCCGTAAATCGAGATAAGGTAGAGTAAAATAAAATAACGTAAAATAAAATAAAGTAAAATAAGTAGATAAAATAAAATAAATAATAATATAAAATAAATAAAATAGAATAGACTAGAATAGGATAGACTATATGCGATAGTGTATAAACTGGCTAAATAAATAAATGAATATGTAGCATAAAATGTGGGATAAAGTCGACGTAAAATCGAGATAAAGTAGAGTAAGATAAAATAACATAACATAGAATAAAGTAAAGTAGAATAAGTAGATAAAATAAAATGAAATAATAATATAAAAATAAATGAAAAAATAGAATAGACTAGAATAGGATAGACTATATGCGATAATGTATAAACTGGCTATATAAATAAATGAATGTGTAGTATAAAATGTGGAATAAAGTCGCCGTATAATCGAAATAAAGTAGAGTAAAATCGAAGTAAAGTAGAGTAAAATAAGATAACGTAAAATAAAGTAAAGTGAGGTTGTTAGGGGGAGTAGGTTTGAAAAAACCTCGCCTAACGGTGGTCCGGATCTCGAGGGAAGGAACGTCGGGGAAAAGAATACAAGTGGGTTTTAATTTTCACGTAGCCGATGAATACGACTACGTCGTTTATTAAATCGTATTACGGGAGACAAAAAAAAACCGGTCTGCCGGTCTAGACGCGATACCGGCTGTCTAGCTTCGATGATCTGTAACAGAAAGAGACAAGAATAGGCGTTAAATACCTGACAATGTGACTCACGTCGGATGTCTTTCTCTTTCGCGCTCGCGCCTGGTTTGTGCTTGTCGCACCCAGGAGCGGGAATCTCAGTCGCCGCGATACGCGGCTATATTAGTGGACTGTATGTGTGTGTGAGCGTTCCCTTTAAATCGGGAATCGCTCGCTTATTGTTTCTTTATTCCAGATTCTAATTCCGCTATCTTTCAAGCCTGCAACCCTTGGTTGTCGTAGGAGGGGCGATCAGAGGGAGGTTGTAAGATTCCAACCGTCGCCCTTATCCTCGGCCCTCCACCGTCTGGTTATGTGCGTACGGGCACTGTGCGGTACCGGGTTGCCAACGGCGCCCTTGGGCGACTTACAGTTGCTCCGGATACCACGTTCTTTTTAGAATCGACGTCCTACGCACTGCGGCCGTACCAGGCGAGCGATTTTGGGACGTGATCTGATAATTTTGCCGTAAGCTGGGAGATCCTAGATGTCCCGCGCTTCGGCTAGAAGACGGCGAATCCACTCAAGGGTATTTTATTTCTACCCTTGGTCTGTGGGTTCGTAACCGTTCGAAAAACCAGGAAGGATCGAGTTTAGGACTCGATCCGTGGGGAGACGGTGGGTCCACCCAGGGGATTTTCAGTAAGCCCTGGACTGTGGAGCCGTCTAGCCCTTGGAAGCTCGAATAACTCGAAGCTTTAATTTTATATTATATTGTATCGCACTGAGCTAGATCGTTGATCTAGGAACTCGCGACAAAGCAGGCTAATTTTTTGAGAAGCTTCTCAACGAAGAGTCGAAGAACTCGACCGATTCGGAGATTTTTGGAAACTTCTGGATAGCGTGCTCGCTTATCGATATGCTCAGTTCAGTGGCTCGATAGCAAGTGACGGACGAACACGAGCTGCCAAAAGTGTGCGCGTGAGAGGGGGAATCCTTCGTCGCGTGGCGCGGCCGTGGCGTCTCTCGTCCGTCTTTGTTTAATTTATAATTGTCGTACCTTCTCTATGCCTGGGCGTTGAACTTGGCTTGTTCGAACTCGAGCGTTACTTTATCGTTCGCGTGACTATACAGAAAACCTCGAGAACTGTGTTTTTCTGTCCTCTAATGTTTCGAATAGCGGACGCGTCGACCTAGAATCTTCCTGGTCGGTCGCGTAACCGAAAACAAACCGGGTAACGAATTGTTTCGGATTTAAATTAACTATCGCATTTTAATCGATATTTAAACAGAGGTAACTAATCAAAAAGAATAATAATAAAATAAAATAAAGTAAAATAAAATAAAATAAGGTAAATAAAACTGTATCATAATAGGGTAGACCAGCTATGGTAACTGGCCCCTCCGCCAGATAATATATCGGCAGCGAAGTTTCGCTGCACGTCTAATCTCTCTTGCAGGTATATTACCGGCAGCGGTAGTACCCTGCGTCGTCGCCACTGTCCACCGCCGACGTGTTCCTTAGTACCCCGCCCCGCCGTCGGTATCATACCCTGCCTGTACCTCTACCGCGGGTAATTTACCTACCTGATTATTTCCCGGTGCTGCCCTCACCCGCACCTTACCAGCCGATAGTATCCCTGGAAGGTCCATTCGCTTATCAGCCAGGGGTAACTCCCCGGCAATCGGTGTCGCTTCCTCCTGTGATAATCACTCACCTTTGTTGGCCAGGCCGTCCGCCAGTCTACTTACCGGCGGGCCCTCTCCTTATTAACATAAACCTACCTGACGTGCGACTTTTCCCACAGATGTCCGTGGGATGCACTTACACGATAATCGGGACATAATGTAAATGGGATAAAGTAAAGTAAAGAAAGTAAAGTAAAGTAAACTAATATAGTAATGTCAGTAAAATAAAATAAAATAAAATAAAATAGAATAAAATAAACTGGATTAAAAAGTAAATGTCCTAAAATGACATAAACTAAAATAAAATACAATAAAGTAGAATAAAATAAGATAAAATAAAATAGAATTACTATTCTACTATAATACTGTCTTAGTTACTGTAAATACTGTAAATACTATTGTTTAAAGATTGCATAATGCCGAGTGTTAGAATATGGAGGGCTCAAATATTTATTTGAGAGCCTCGTCTAACGGGGGTCCGGATCACGAGGGAATAGGGGGATGGAAAAGTAATTGTCACACGTTTTATTTTATTTTCGCGTCGTCGAAACAGGTCGACGACGCCGTTTATTGGTCTTTAAATGCCCTGTTTAGGCGTTGTATGGCGGCTTCTCGCTTCACGCCGCTCTGAAACAAAAGAGACGGAACTAGGTGTAAATACACGGTAACGTTAGTCACTCTATCCGTCTCGCTTTAATTCTTACGCGCTCCCGATTGTGCTTGTCGCACTCAGGAGCGGGAAACTCAGCCGCCGCGTTACGCAGCTAAGCTAGTGGACTGTATATGTATGTGTGCGTTCCCTTTAAACCGGGAAACAGCTGATTGCAGTTTTGGGGAAGACGAGCTTCAACCTCGTTTCTTTCCCGACTGCTGGTTTCGACCATCGTAGGAGAGGGTAACGGATGGAGGTTGTAAGGCTGCAACCGTACCCGGTCCTTGGCCCTTTACCACCTTCTTACGTGCGTACGGGCACGGTGTGGT
>NW_025106887.1:0-15754 GCF_013123115.1 Colletes gigas
AAAATCTGAAATGTGAACCTGCTTTATCAGTGTCAAATGATATTAAATATAGAAACTTAATTGGGGCATTGTTGTATATAAGTTCGAGTACTAGACCGGATATTTGCTATTGTGTGAATTACCTAAGTAGATTCCAGAATTGCTATGACCAAAGTCATTATAAGTATGCATTAAGAATAGTGAAATATCTATATTACACTAAAAACTTAAAATTAAAATTTGAACGAGATGTAAATTCTGATGTATTAGAGTGTTGTGTGGATGCCGATTGGGCAGGAGATATTACTGATAGAAAATCTACGACAGGATATGTTATAAGAATGTATGGTAATACTATATTCTGGAAATCAAAAAAACAAAACATTGTAACGAAGTCGTCAACAGAAGCAGAATATGTAGCGTTGTCTGTATGTGTGAGTGAGATCAAATTAATTAGAGATTTATTGAGAGAATTTAGAATTGAATTTAAAGATCCGATCCGAATCTATGAGGATAATGCTGGTGCAATAAGTATAAGTAGATATGGAAACTTAACGAAAAACTCTAAGTATATAGAAACGCACTATCATTTTGTTAACGAGAATTACGTGAAAGGAGTAATTGATGTAATTAAAATAGAGTCAGAAGAAAATCCAGCAGATATCTTTACGAAGTCGTTAGGACGAATTAAATTCGAAAAATTTAGAAAGAGTCTAAAGTTGTGTTAAAATATAAGAAATTTAAGTCGAAAATTGTGAACTGTAGGAAAGCTAAATTTAAGGAGGCGTGATGAAATAAGAGTAAATTTAGCTTGTGTGTGTATCGTCATCGTGTGAGATGCCGCGCGAACGACGCGCGAAATAATCGATAAAACAATGGACGGTTGAAATCGACGATGGGTTTTTGTTTCGGGAGCACGCCGTACGAGAGTTCTATTCTGTAAGCCAGTGGGCTATGTTCGGTGGTTTTATAAAGGAAAGAAATGTCCTATGTTAAATAAATAAAACACCAATCGGGAGACGACATTGCATCATTATTTCAACAGTTTCAATTTGTTGTGGTTTGGTGCGTATATTTGTTCTCCAACTTTTAAATGATGAGTTATATGCAATGTGCAGAATGCATTCCATAAACTTGATTCGTGCATGTAGAGGTGATAATCCCAAGTTAAGGGCATTTGCAGCTTCAGGTTTATTTCTTATGGCATCTAAATTGTTCATTTCCGATGGTTTCGTTTTGCATAAATAACACACTGCCATGGATGGTGTATTAGTCACTGTTTGTGCAATTTTACCATCGATCATGGTAAATAAAAGTTTATGGTTTACGCTATATGTCCTGCCATCTATTTGAATTGTGGTGTTATTAATATTTTGAATTTCTGTCTCCATTCTTGCAACTTCATTTTTTATATTATTTGATGTCTCTGGAGCAAATTGAAACTGAATCGGTCTACAGAACCTCGTAGAGGAAGGTCTTGTGTTTTTCCAGACCACTACAGAATCGTTTTCTTTTTCATGTAGATGCAGGGGAACAAGGGATGTGAGAAAGATTGTTGCATCTGTGATGTTTTCTTCATCAAAAGCCTGCTTATATTCACTGTGCCCGGATGATCCATCACACCCCCATTTAGAAACAAGTGTCATTTCACTTCCTATTGTTGTAAGTTCCTCGCTTTTGGTTTTTAAAATTCTTGCAGTAGTATGATCTAATAATTTTTGTAAATTAACACTCGCACAACTTTCAGTTACGTCGACATTCGAAGGGTAACACTCTTTCTTCGTATTTAATAATTTATGGTAAGATGGGAAAATATCATGACCAATCTTCTGAGTTGCTTTCCTAAGAATTTCATATTGATATTTTGATAATGAAGCGTCAAGAACTAAAGCCAATGCTTCTTCCGGGCTGAATGTGGTGGTAGGTATTGACGAATTTTCAATTGTACGCCCAGCCATAACAATTAATTCTTCAGAATAATTGTCGCGTAATTGCTTGACTTTATATCGTTTAGCTCGATCACAGCACTCATCAAAACTTTTTTCTGGCCGTCCTGTTTGAAAATGTTGGGAAGGGCCTGGCTCAGTATCCGCAACATTTTCTGTGAGATCCAAACTAATTGAGAAGGTTTGATCCAACCATTTTTTGTTCCTCTTCATAAAGGCATTTTTGTTTCGCGATGCAGATTGCCATTTTTTTGAAAAATTTGGTATGAAAATTTTCATTAATTTTTTGCGTATCTCTTCCATCACGTTTTCTGTAATGTCTGGATATTTAACTTTAATAGTTTCGACACATTTACAGATTTTACGATTGCTTAACAAAACAATATCAACTAACTCTCTGTAACTGATATTGAAAGCTTCCATGTTGCAAGACAAAAATTAAACACAATGAAAAGATAAAAGTCAAACACTACAATTATACACTATAAATGAGAGTTAAAAGTCAAACACTATAACACACTATAAACAAAAGTTAAAAGTCAAACTCTATAACACACTATATTACACACTATAAATGAGAGTTAAAAGTCAAACACTATAACACATTATAAACAAGAGTTAAAAGTCAAACTCTATAACACACTATATTACACACTATAAACGAAACTAAAAAGTAAAAGTATTTGCTGGAAACACGAGTAATTTTCTACGAGATGATTTCTTTGACGATTTTGCGAGTGCTTTACCAAACATTTACTTTGACTGGTAAATGAGTAGTGTCCGATGATTTCGGAGCCCGTTTCCTCCTCAGCTCGAACCTCCTCCGACACGCGATTTTAGGGGTGTCAACCGATTTTCGCGTTGACTTTTCGGTTCGATCAATTGGCCATCGACTTGGGGAAGGAGGATCCATTTTCAGGACCCGTTTGGGCGGAAAAACTCCTCCCTCACATTCGAACATGGTGGAGGAAGAGTCCCAGGTCACCCAGGACGAGGGTGTCGAGGTATCCTCCCCAAGTTGAAGGCCGCGTTAATTTGCCAAGGAAAAAACGGGACTCCGGATTAAGACGCGACGAGTTGCTGCACGTGTTTGCAGCTGTTTTATGGCTATATTGTTCCACAAGTTGGCGATGGTCGTTGCCGGTCGGCCGATGTTGACCTCGAAGATCCTACCACCCGCGGAACAATATAGCCCTTCGCTAGTCAATACGGGCCTAGCGCTTTCGTTTGACAAAGCGCTCAATTATTTTACGACGAAATTTGCCAGATGTGGCATATTCGAAGACTTTTGCGACGAAGTCACGGTTCCGCATCTGGCAACATAAAAGAGCGGAAAACCCCCAGCTGACCGAACGGAACAAAAGTCAAACACTATAATTACACACTATGAACGAATGTTAAAGATAAAATATAATTTTCTGTCTTTGAATTTTCCGATGCTGCATGTACGTTACGGTTCATTTCACTGACTGATCTGCTAATGCTGGAACTCTCTGACATCTACCATGTTGTTCCGTAGCGTACCCGCGGTTCACTCGTAAACTTAACGAATTATTTATTTTTTATTTTTATTTTTTTTTCGTAAGGTCTCTTGGGTGGCCAAGAATTTATACAAAGGGCCGTATCCAAAATGCAAACTGCTGGCACGTTTATGACACGCAAGCCAGTACAGCCGTTTTTGAGAATCTATTTATTTTTTAGTCCTCTGAATTGTATCTGTTAGAATTTTGTCGTCCTCAACGGCTAATTGCAGGCATCATAAATGTGAATTTCCAAAGGGCCCAGAGACTGAACCTAATGGCCATTGACCAGGTCATGTCCAGGGGCCCAAGCCTGGCGGAAATTCCACCACATTGCAAAATCATCTTTGTCTTGCCTTCCACCCCCCATTGGTACTGCTTACTCCGCACGGGCCGCTTTTCAGGCGCGCGGAATAGGTGGTAAAAATTACCAATCAGGTGACTAGACCTGACTAGACGGAATCATATACATTTAAATGTATTATTCTCTACGAAAAGGTATTAACATATTTATGTCGAAAAACTATTACTTTCGGAGACTTTTGAATATTAATATTAAGTCATTAAATTAAAACTAATGATCTCCTGATATAAATATGTTAGTACTTTTTTGTAGAAAATAACACATACAATAAAATAATAAGTTAAAAAATATATGACTCTATTTAAGACAATATCAATGACCTAAAATGAAAGCGAGATATTTCAGACATTGATCAACGTTACAGAAAAAATGCTCCCAATACCAAAATCGCAGATTTACGCAGCTGAAAAATGTTTGGATATAAACTTAAAAATATAGTGCACAATTAGCATTAAGTCTCATTTTGACGCTAGCTGACGCAAAAAAGTTATGTCTAATTAAACTTTAATTCTATTCTTAAAAATACCGTTTTGTTCAACATATGTCCTATTGAAATAAATAAGATTGTCATTAACTTTATTCATGTAATTTACTTGTTTATTGTCAACATAATCAAATTACATAATTGTATTTTGTCTTAAATTGTTCAGATACTTGTAACTGCGTTTACTTGTAGGTGCACTATTAGTCCAAAATTACCGATTCCCTATTTCCTAACTTTCATGTTATAATATCTTTGTAATCAGGTGGGTATTTACAGAAATCTTTGTTGATTCTCATACTTCAATCATCTTCATCTGAAATTATAATAGACAGAACCTGGATATACAACCTTCAAAAATCGACTTTTTTCCTCGCTTGAACCACTGTGCGGCGGGCCAGGTCTGGAGAGGTCTCCGCGGCGGCTCGGCCTGGACTAATCCCCTCCACGATTGCGACATCCCCCACTCCGCGGCTCGTGTGCGCGCAACCAATCTTCCACTCCCCACAGGCCCCGCGCCGCACTCCCCCGCGCGCCCTCACTTCCCCTCGCCCCCCTCATTGTCCCATGGGTTACAATCCCCATAGCTATACTACTTATGTACACCGATACAGACAGTTTAAGGGGGTCTTCTACTGTGTCGGGTCAAAAAAATTCATTTTTTTTTTTTACATGAATAACATCTAAAACTCATGTAGAATACGTGGCTAAATGGATTTTTTGAAATTCGATGCCGTTCAGATGTTGTAGGCGTAGAACGAAATAGGTGTTCGGAGCGCGCTGGTGGCGGGTGCTGTCGTGCGTTCCTCCTCAATATTATGTCATTCTTCGGTCATGTACTTGTGTTTATTATGATTTCTGCTTATGACATATAATTACATATGTGTACAATCACGAACTTTCTAAGAACGTTCGCTTAGTCGGTGCAGTACGCGACAATTGTTGATATTTCGAGAAACTGTAAACTCCAAAACTCCAATTCCACGAAGAATGGTTATCGAACCACAAGGATTGTTCCATAAATCATATTGGCAGCTCTGGTAAAATGGAAATTGACGGTATTATTGAAATGTTTTCACGTTCTATGGAGAAACATGGCGTAAAGTACCTAACATACATTGGAGACGGAGATAGCAAAACATTCAAAGGTATTTTGAATGCTAATCCGCATACAAATGAAAAACAAGTTGTGAAAAAGGAGTGCGTAGGTCATGTGGAAAAGAGGATGGGCACGAGACTTCGCAACATTAAAAAAATCACAAGGGAATCGGTGGAAAAGGACACGGTAAACTTACTGAAAAAGTCATTGGTGAATTGACGAAATTCTATGGCTTAGCCATACGACGGCATCCTGATTCATTAGATGATATGAAGAGAGAGATTTGGGCTTCTTTTTATCACTGCAGTTCTTCTGGTGATAATTCGCAGCACGATTATTGTCCGAAGGGTGAAATCAGCTGGTGCAAGTGGCGAAAAGCAGAAGCTTTAGGACTCCTCAAGAATTTTAACCACTCTAGAGTTACTTTAAAAAGTCAAGTTTTAGAAATAATTAAGCCGATTTACGAAGACTTATCAAAAGATGATTTATTAATCAGATGCTTGGGAGCTGAGACCCAAAATAATAACGAGTCATTGAATTCCCTAATTTGGACATTCGCCCCAAAACATATTCATTCTGGGCCTAAGGTGGTTGAAATAGCTACTTTTTTGGCAGTCATCATTTTTAACGATGGATTTGAAGGAGTATTAAAAATTATGGAAACAATGGGATTGAAAATTGGCACCAATTCTTGCACATATTCTACGCACCTGTAACGTCGGGCTACGCCCGTCGACTCCCCTGCACGCCCCTATATCTCTGATATATATATATTTAACCATCATCATTGTACTTCTAAGCATTCCAATCCGTAAGTCTAATCTTAAGAAACCCTGTATAGTAAATTAAGCATGCGACTATTCTGTAAGACGCGCGAACCTTTCGCAGAGGCAGGAGATACCTGCCGATGCACGCGCGAACCCCCCCCTCCATTTCGCACATACGCGTGCCTCGTCCAGTGGCGCGAGCAGCGAGCTCCTCACTACGCGGAGCCACGCTCGATCACGTGACCACCCCTACTCAGCAGAGTAGCGACTACCGACCGCTCCCCGCGACCGGGCGCGGATATAAAAAACGGCTGCACGACGCGGCAGATTCCTGAACGCACCTGAAAATACAAGATACAGGTAAGTAAAAGCTATTACGCGTGACCCCTCCCCGTTAACGGTATACGAAATTTCCCGATCAAACGTAGACGTACGAGCTGCGTGGACAAAAGGGCTTACTTTATACGCGGATCGAGTAGCTGGATAGAAAAATCCTTTTTTTTATTCCTGGACCGAGCCCCGACGTAACAATTTTTGGTGACAGCGGTGGGATTAGCCCAAATTTCGTGAAATCCGTTAACAAAATGGCCACCACGCGTAGCAAAGTCGCGATCACGGAAGCCGAACTCTTGGAATTACAAGAGTCGTTGTCGAAACGCGAACGTAAAATCCGCGAAGAAGACGAACGTGTTAAAGCCTCCGAGAAATACGCGAGTGAACAGTTCGAAGCGATCAGTGCCGAAACCCGTAGAATCCGACACGAACAAGCAAACGTCGCGAAATCGAACGAAGAATTAGAAGCCAAAGCGCGTAAATTGCGCGAAGACGAAGCCAGAATCCGCGAAACCGAAGCGCGTTTAAATCTTTTGCAAAGTGAAATAGAAAGCGAAGCGTCGAAATTACGCGATAGAAACGCGTCCCCTCGTGTCCCACCCATGCACGGCGAAGAACCCGCCGATCTCTTTCACGCCGATACCTGCGAGCTTCCCTCCAGGCACGAACGCCGATACGCGAATCAATATCCGCTCGACGCGAACGCGCAAAATTTCCTCCCGCGACATCACAGCGATTTCCAGAATTCTATGCCGATTAAGTATTCGTTGCGCGAAGCCGTAGAGTCCATACCCATTTTCGATGGACACAATATGTCCGTTTTCAAATTCCTACGAGCGTGCAAACACGCGCGCGATATTCTGCCACCGTACGCCGAATCCCAATTCACGAAACTCGTCGCGAATCGCCTCTCGGGACGAGCGTATCTCGCCATCGAGGACGAACCTTGCAATTCCATTCTGGAGTTGTCCGATTTACTTCGCGAATCCTTCGGTCCCTCAAAATCCGTCGACCACTATCGCGGCGAATTAGCCAACATTTTCCAGTTACCGAACGAACACGTGCTAGATTTCATCAGCCGGGTGAAAGACATCAAATCCGCCATATTAGACTGCGACAGATTGCAACGCGACCAGTACAATGCCTCTAATAACGTAGATAATTTCGCGCTTAGATGCTTCGTAGACGGCTTGATCCCTGAAATTCGACATCAAATGAATCCTTCTGAATTCCATACGCTAGCGGACGCGTTCTCGCACGCGAAAATTTTATTCAAACGGCACGAACTCGACAAAGAAAGATACGGTTCAGGTAGTCGAAAACCCTTCCCAAACGCCGATCGAAAAATTAATTCGGTTCCAAGTTGCACACGATGCGGGCGAACGGGCCACCACGTAGAAAATTGCTGGAAAAACCCCGGCGAGCGCGAAAATAGATACAAAGACACACTCCGGGCGCGGCCGAATACCGATTTCCAGGGGCATTTGAGCGACCCCAATAAAACACTTGAGCGCGAGCGACGCGACCCTCCTAAACAATACGCGCCGAATCCCTTCGAAAACCGACCTCCGTTCGACAGAAATAAAACTTGCCGGTACTGTAAAAACGTAGGCCACGAAATTCACGAGTGCCGAAAACGCGAATATTTCAATAAAATGAATCCGGGAAACGGAGACGGCCTTTCGCAAAGACCGGATACCAACCGGAAGGCCGCGATCCAACCAAGAAATCCGGTACACACGATCCGCGCGGAACCATCAACGTCCGAGTCGCAACAGTAAAATTAAATACGAATCGTTCGTTCCTACGGTTAATTTAAATTCTTCGAAATTCAATCGCGAAACTACCTTAATGATCGACAACCGGCTCCGAGCCGAATCTCATTAAAATCGATACCCTACACCCGGATGCATTAATAAATAAACGGGACACGTTTAAAAATTCACGGAATCACCGACGGCGCAGTCTTCACTATCGGCTCAACGGACATCGATATATTAGATAGAGTCGTCAAATTCCACGTAGTCGGTTCAGATTTTCCCATCGAAGCCTCCGGAATATTAGGCTCAGATTTCTGCAACGGCGCCGCGGAAATTTTATACACCAAGCAACGCCTACAATGGCACGATCATTCCATTCCTTTTTCTAACTCCGCCATGATCAAAGTCCCCGCGAGGACAAATAAAGTCATCGCGATCGGAGTAATAAACGGCAACGTCGCCGAAGGCATAATTCCTCGAATCGATATCAAACCGGGGCTCTATCTCGGTAACTCTATAGTTCGGAACGAGCACGGACGCGCTCTCACCCGAATTATAAACACAACGGATCGTGATATCGAGATAGCGACTCCAATCGTCGCGCTCGAAGAATTCGACGCCAACGCACACCCTTCGGCCGCCGAACGAATAAACATAGACTCCGTCGGCGACGAAGAGTTCTCCTTACCTAAAATATTTTCAATCTCCACGGACGACGACGTCATCTCTGAACCAAAAGGGAATTCTTCGGCCGCCAATGTACGCGTCAACGAACGCGAAGAAAATGTTTCGAATATCGCTGCATCCTCTGTATCCCCGAAATCGTCGGGAAATATTTCGAATATCGCCGTATCCTCTGTATCCCCGAAAGCGTCGGGAAATATTTCGAATATCGCCGTATCCTCTGTATCCCCGAAATCGTCGGGAAATATTTCGAATATCGCTGTATCCTCTGTATCCCCGAAAGCGTCGGGAAATATTTCGAATATCGCCGTATCCTCTGTATCCCCGAAATCGTCGGGAAATATTTCGAATATCGCCGTATCCTCTGTATCCCCGAAATCATCGGGGAAATATTTCGAATATCGCTGTACCCTCTGTATCCCCGAAAGCGTCGGGAAATGTTCCTAGTATCGCTGAATCCCCGAAAACGTCGGGAAATATTTCAAGTATCGCCGCTTCCTGCAACGCTGCATCGACTCGCCTCGTCCCTAAATCGCGATACGACGAAATCCTTCCTCTCTTGCGCCTGGAACATTTGAACGACGAGGAACGCGAAATTGTACAAGACCTCGTAAAAGAAAACGTAGATCTTTTCCATCTCCCTAACGAACCGCTTCGAAAGACAACTCTGATCGAACATAAAATTCCGACTACCGATTGCATCCCAATAAATGTGAAACAGTATCGTTACCCACCAATCCACAAGGAAGAGATCAATAGGCAAATTAACGAATTATTAAAAAATGATATTATCAGACCGTCTCAGTCGCCTTACAATTCTCCCTTGTGGGTTGTTCCTAAGAAACCGGACTCGCAAGGCAACAAACGCTGGAGAGTCGTGATCGACTATCGATCCCTAAACGAGAAATCCATCGCCGACGCGTACCCGTTACCCAGTATCACGGAAATACTGGATCAGCTCGGCGGAGCAAAATTTTTTAGCGTATTCGACTTAGCGAGCGGTTTCCATCAAATCGGTATAGACAATGCGGACGCGCCTAAAACGGCTTTCTCAACCCCATACGGCCATTTCGAATTCTCGCGCATGCCTTTCGGTCTATGTAACGCGCCGGCCACTTTCCAAAGATTAATGGATTCCACCCTCTCAGGCCTACAGGGCAACGAAATGTTCGTATACATGGACGATATTGTATTATACGCTAGCTCCTACCAGGAACATTCCGTAAAATTCAGGAAACTCTGTAAACGACTCAGGCAAGCGAATCTCCAGTTACAACCGGACAAGTGTGAATTCCTTCACAAAGAAGTGGCATACCTGGGCCATGTCATTAGCGAAAACGGAGTCAAGCCCGACCCTCATAAAATCACCGCCGTGAAAAACTTTCCGAGACCCAAGAATCAGAAAAATGTAAAACAATTTCTCGGCCTGGCAGGCTATTACCGTCGGTTTATACCTAAATTCTCCAAAATAGCGAAACCCCTCACGAATCTGTTAAAGAAAGACACACCGTTCGAATGGTCACCCGCACACGATTTAACATCACAACCGACGCGTCCGGATACGCGATAGGAGGAGTGCTGAGTCAGGGAACGCCGGGAAGAGACTTGCCAATCGCATACGCGTCCAGACTGCTCACCGGGGCAGAATTGAATTATTCTACGATAGAAAAGGAGTGTCTAGCCATTCTATACGCGGTACAATATTTCCGACCCTATGTATACGGTCGACCGTTCACGCTTATCACGGATCACAAACCGCTCGTGTGGATGCACTCCGTCAAAGACCCCTCGTCCAGATTGCTCCGATGGAAATTAAAGCTAGCGGAATACGAATACGAAGTCAAGTACAAATCGGGAAAAATAAATTTAAACGCAGACGCATTATCCCGGAATCCTGCGCAAGTTCTAGTTCTTTCCAATTCCAGTTCCGACGAATCTATTTTTTCACCATTGCTCGAAACCCCTCGAAACTCAGAAACCAAGAAACCAGCGACTCCCCCTTTGTCTCCTTCGGCCACCGATTCCCGAACAGGCGCCGCGGTCTCCTCCCCTTTCTCCCCGCGAGACGAGTCCTCGCAATCGTCCCATGGAAGCACGCCTTCCCCACCATCTCCATCCACATCGACACGACCAGACACGCCTGCGACGACAAATATCCAAGACACGACAGACACGAGCGACCCAGACGAACAGATATTCGAAACAGAAACCGTCCCCTATCGACAAACAAACATGCACGGAACGCGCATTATAGAAACCCGTGACAAACTTACTATGAGAAACGACAATCTAGTATACTTCACAACGATCACCGGCGAACCAATCGACCAAGGCGCGAACGAACCTTCTACATCCAATAAATTAACCAAATTCACAGACGCCACCTTAGCCAGAGCCAGAGTAACAAAGAAAAATCAAAAATATCACATCGCATTACCAATTAAAAACAACATACATCAACCGTTAGATCGAGAAATCCTCACCGAATCGTTAAGATCACTCCTAGACGTTGTCCGAGAATTACAATTACCTATGTTCAGTATAGCAAAAACGCGTATCGATCACATCCCATGGACAGAAATCCGCGACTTACTCCTGCTAATTTTCCTAGAAACGACGTGCAAAATCGTAGTATGCCAAGGCCTAGTCCGAATTCCCGCGGAAGACATTCGACAAGACATTATCACAGAGAATCACGCATCTGCCTTTGGCGGTCACAAAGGAGTTAATAAAACTTACAATAGAATCAGACAAAGATATTACTGGCCGAAAATGAAAGAGGAAATACAAACTTTTATCCAAGACTGTACCAGCTGCCAATTAAAGAAACTCACGCGACAGAAAACACGACAACCAATGACGCTTACCGACACACCGGGCGCATCCTTCGACAAAATTTCCATGGACATAGTAGGTCCCTTACCTTCCACCCCCGACGGGACACACGTACATACTAACAATTCAATGTCTTCTAACAAAATACTCTCTAGCGATTCCCCTAAAACAAGCCACATCCGTAGATATCGCCAATTCCCTCGTAACCTCCTTCATATGCAGATTCGGCGCTCCGAAAGCAATCCTAACAGACCAGGGAGCAAATTTTACAAGCAAACTAATGAAGGTCGTAGCTAAAAGATTCCGAATAACGCAGATGCAAACAACAGCCTTCCACCCTCAGTCGAACGGCTCTATCGAAAGATCTCACGCAGTCTTGACGGAGTACCTCAAACACTTTATCGGGAAAAATAAAAATTGGAACGAATGGTTAGACTTAGCCTCATTTTCATACAACACGAGCGTACACGAAGGCACGATGTACACGCCACACGAATTAGTCTTCGGAAAACTCGCCCGACTCCCTTCGGCCCAGCCCCTCGAACTAGATACGGTCGATGAGACATACACAACGTATTTTAACGAGCTCCAACGTCAAATCCAGTCCGTGCAAGAGATAGCGAAGGAAAATCTAAATAAGGCGAAGGCGAAATCAAAAGCGTACTACGACCGGAAACTAAATGTACATAACTTCCAAACAGGCGACCGCGCCTATCTTCTAAAAGAACCCCAAAAGGGGAAATTCGACGACCAATATACAGGTCCATATGTAATCTCCGAAGTAATTGATAAGAATAATGTAAGACTAAAATTTAAAGGAAAAACTAGAGTAGTTCATACCAATAAGTTAAAATTATGTAAAACCTCGAAATAACGAGAGCACAGGGAGACGTATTACCCTTTATATCCCATGACATTATATATATATATATGTTTAAATATCGCGTGAGTCCGAGAAGGAAAAACTCGGCCGCGATTCCCGTATCTATAATGAATTCGCGTAATTTTAGAAGGTTCTGCTGACGAAGAATTTTTTCATCGTCAGTTCAGTATACCGCGGCCGTTTACGTGTTTTTGCTAGCCAGCTTCACTGGAATTCTGGATTCGGAGAATAAATTCCAGAAATCGTGTTGTTAGCGCCGAGAGAGAGAGAAGAATCGATTTATCGAATCGAGATAGACGGCCGAAACGCGGCAGCGCCGCATCGTGGCAATGCAGCGCGTAGCCGCCCGGGCCCAGCAGCGCGATTCGTCGCTACGCGGTTCTGCGCTTGCGCGACGGAGCCCAGCCGGGCCGTCGCTGCTTGCAGATCGTCACGGTTCAGTACTGAGCCGTCGACGATCGGGAGCAGACCTGTTAGCGATCTCGCTCCATTTTCTCGCACGAGCTCCGAAGAGTCGAAGCCTTCAGCTCACTCTTTGTTAGTACGCGGACAGCAAGTAGATTCATTCAAGGAAAATCTCGTCAAAGCGACTTGAGATTTTCCCACGGAATATAAAGGACAATCTGCCTGTCGTTGCAGCGATCGCAGTACACGCCGCGCGTGACGCGATCGTAGACGCAGGATTGTGATTGAACGTTGCAATTCGTTGCCGCGACTGCGACGTTGGGGAATCGGTGCTCAGCACCTTGAGACCTTTCCAAGTGAATACGGTTAGAGCCACTGTAACGGAAATATCGATATACTGATATTTCCTGGTGGTGGTTCACCGTTCGAAGGGAACGAAGAACCCACTCGGACCACCCGTCTGGTGTACCACATAGAGTGCACCGACCGGTGGAGTGGTAGTTTCGACGACCCGTTCAAGCCGTACGGCGTAGGAGCAACCGGAAGGTAGATACCCAGGTATTGGTATCCCTTCGCGGTGTTCACCGTGCACCGGGCTTTAGAGAACCCGCTCCAGTGATTCGGTCGTGAGGTGACAAGGTAGAGCACAAGCGACCACTGTGAGCAAAGGGGTTCGAAGCACCGTCCTTCCACCGCTACACCCACTACCAGTTGTGAGTTAACCACACTGGGCTGTGACCGTAGGGTGGTGAGTGATTGCAAAGGACGTCGTCCTAATTCGGCGAGCCGCAGGCCAGTTCCTCGTGAAGGGAACCGCCGACGAGGGAACCACGGCGGGCTGCCGGGCGTTTCCTTCAGGATAAGGAAACGCTGACGAGGCAGCTGCGTGGGTAGGCCGCAGGCCGTTCCTGAGGAACCGCCGACGAGGTACCCGTACCAGGACGAAGCGTCCTCTTGCGTGGGTGGCGTCTGAACGTCACCCGCACGGTGAGCGTGCTCGCGGGATATAGCCATTTGGAGCCTTACAAACTCCATTTGGTTTCCCGTCCGTGGCATTGCTGAGCGAACCCGGTAGAACGAAGGAAAAGCTCGTCTACCCGGTTACGTGCGTCGGTGAAATCGTAGCGAGCGAATTTCACTGACCAAAACAAAATAATACAGTCCACTTGTTTCTGTGCTAAATCGGCAGTTAACTCTCCTTCGAGCACACCATACGGTCGCTCGGAGCGAGAGATAAACAGCTGACGAGCGCGTTAACATAATAGCTGTCCGCAGATAATTATACTCCTTGTATAATTTTTGTTACAGAAGACCTTAGAAGGAAAGGAAAAGAGGAGACGCGGCCGAAGGGTTGAGCCGTCGTCCCTATAAATTTTCTATTATTCCCTTAAGTTTTTTGTAATTCGTAATTTTTTATTTATTTTTGTAATAAAAAGTTAATTGAAAACTTGTACCAATTCTCTCTACCCTATCTTCTTCCTCGTCCGGAACCACCAAGTTAGAGCCCCTGAGTGCTCTAACAATATATATTCTTTAAAATCAACCCGACCCGAGATCCTGCAAGGAGCATTGCAGCAAAAGACGACCAGCAACGCCGAGCGAAAAGCGTTCCCCCACCGGGAAGCCCATTCCTGTCAAACTCCACGCGGGCAGCGTGGAGATCCACGATGATAAGGGAACCAAGTCACTTATCATCTCACACATCATGCTACAGCATCGCGACAATCGTAGCAAGGATACGTTGTCAGCCCGAGCAGCGCAGGATTGCGATACCTGCTCGGAGACCCATATTCAACATTGCCAGCAGCAGAAGGTGCAGGAGGGATACCTCCTGCGAAGCAGCACCAGATTCCCCTCGGGAACCCGCCCGTCTCAGACCGAGACGGCTCCCTTCAACGATCAAGCAGAACCGCAAGGCGCGTGGCACGCGTCACGCCCCTCTCCACTCAACGACGAACGCTGCTCCCCAAGCAACAGGTACCTGCACGCCTACGACCAGGCAGCGGACCACCGGCGCACCCCGCATACAAGGACGTCATCACAGACCAACCCCCAGCCCCGTCCTCCGTGAAACCCCCAAAATAATTACAAACTCTTGTTAATCAGAGCGCATCTATATAGGAATCAATCGAACAAAAATCCGTCTCGCCCCTGTTTGCTCAAAACTGCTCGCCTTACCAGCAAGAGAGCTTAGCATGGCTAAGCTTCTTTTTCGGGGATGTAACGTCGGGCTACGCCCGTCGACTCCCCTGCACGCCCCTATATCTCTGATATATATATATTTAACCATCATCATTGTACTTCTAAGCATTCTAATCCGTAAGTCTAATCTTAAGAAACCCTGTATAGTAAATTAAGCATGCGACTATTCTGTAAGACGCGCGAACCTTTCGCCGAGGCAGGAGATACCTGCCGATGCACGCGCAAACATTTCGCACATACGCGTGCCTCGTCCAGTGGCGCGAGCAGCGAGCTCCCCACTACGCGGAGCCACGCTCGATCACGTGACCACCCCTACTCAGCGGAGTAGCGACTACCGACCGCTCCCCGCGCCCGGCGCGGATATAAAAACGGCTGCACGACGCGAATCTCTCTCGCATATCATCATCAAAATCCAGCAAAGGAGGACGACACGCTGTTCCTCCGATCTCCGAACTTCCGAATCTTTGTCAATCGCCGAAACAGTCTCGGTCTTATT
>NW_025106888.1:0-15443 GCF_013123115.1 Colletes gigas
TTTTTTCATGAAAAAAAGGTAATTTTCATGATTATGCTTTTAGGCCGCGCCAACCATCGCGTGTCATGGTCAGAAGATACGCATTAACATCCTCGGGCAGCAAATATTTGGAAATTGGAATCAGAGTAGGACCTATAGCCGATGTAGAAATTCTTCTCGGCGATAATCGTGGGAATCATCTCATAATACCATGGCATACATGGAACACACTATTCGACAGCTGTACAACCATCGAGGAACGTGCACAATTGCCCGGAGCATCATTGATGCGGATTGATGAATTAACGGTGGAATTTTGTCACATGTATGATTCACCGATTGTAAAGATGACAATGGATACTAAGTCGCTGTATTTCAAACCGAATATAGTAACATTTTTATTTAATCTTGAGCCGTGTGTAAGCCATGTGTATCCGCGGCTCTATCAAACTGCAGAAGAAGTGAGGACAAAATTTAAAACTTTTGTTAACGTGCTGCAACAAAAAAAGCGATGCTGTCTCCGAAACATTAGATACACGTTGTGCTGCTGAAAATCATACGTGACAGTGAATATTACTGCAAATTTTTTTCTACACCCATGGGGCAATGAGGGGGGCGTGGGGCGAGGGGAAGTGAGGGCGCGCGGGGGAGTGCGGCGCGGAGAACTCTGGGCGCGGGGCCTGTGGGGAGTGGAAGATTGGTTGCGCGCACACGAGCCGCGGAATGGGGGATGTCGCAATCGTGGAGGGGATTAGTCCAAGCCGAGCCGCCGCGGAGACCTCTCCAGACCTGGCCCGCCGTCGGAAATTTTTTAAGAGGGGGGGGAATGATCCCCGAAAACTTTTCATACCGAACCGAGGGAGGGGATGACCCCCGAAAATTTTTTTCTACACCCACAGACATTTTTTATTGTCTTTTCGGCGTTCTCGGTACGTTTGATGAGATCTAAAAAAGAATTACATAATGTTCTCCTAAGAAAATATTTACAGCTAGCGAAAAAAAAACAACACATCATTCGGCTCGTAAATCTATTCTTTCTATTTATAAAGCATTGTGCCCATGCAAAATGGATTTAAAATATTCAACTGGTGGTCTAAACGCCAGAGAGAAATGCGTAAATAAATATAATCAATTTTTAATATATTATATCTAAGGCTGGACCGTCGATTTAATTTATATTTTATATTTTATATTTTAATCCGTTGGACGCAGCGTGTCGCGAACACGATATTGCATATTCGCGTAGCAACGACCTCGGCGAAAGGCACGCAGCAGATAACGTACTCGCTGACAAAGCGCGAAAACGCATCGTTGCGCGAGACTCGACTCTGGATGAAAGAGGAGCTGCAATTTTTCGAGTAAATTTTTCGCATTTAGTATACAGTATGAAACTTTTTATTTCTTGTGTTTCGTAATGATATTAACCATTTTCTATAACGCGTTTGCAAGAGTTTGACCAAACCTAACCACAGTGAACTATAAAAATCTGAATTTATACGAGTACTAGAATAATAAATAGAAAGAATAGATTTACGAGCCGAATGATGTGTTGTTTTTTTTTCGCTAGCTGTAAATATTTTCTTAGGAGAACATTATGTAATTCTTTTTTAGATCTCATCAAACGTACCGAGAACGCCGAAAAGACAATAAAAAATGCCTGTGGGTGTAGAAAAAAATTTTCGGGGGTCATCCCCTCCCTCGGTTCGGTATGAAAAGTTTTCGGGGATCATTCCCCCCCCTCTTAAAAAATTTCCGACGGCGGGCCAGGTCTGGAGAGGTCTCCGCGGCGGCTCGGCCTGGACTAATCCCCTCCATGATTGCGACATCCCCCACTCCGCGGCTCGTGTGCGCGCATTAAATCTTCCACTCCCCACAGGCCCCGCGCCCAGAGTTCTCCGCGCCGCACTCCTCCGCGCGCACTCACTTCCCCTCGCCCCACGCCCCCCTCATTGCCCCGTGGGTTCCAATCCCCATAGCTATACTACTCTCTTCGGCGATGCACTGACTCTAATTCCCGTACCCAGGAGTTTGAATTTAAAATTGAAAGAATAATTAATTTGATTAGAAAGTATTAAATTAGATTACCGCGGCCGAAGATTGAAATCGGCGAACAAATGATTCTATTATTGCGATTCAGAAAACAGGAAGAGCTGCGATGCTCTGGAAATAATTTAGTACTGCATAAAAAACACTGCTTCTATTCTCGCGTTTGCCTAACACCGTGAACGATAACGTACTCGGGGTCACTTTGCCCCGAGAAACAAACTTGTTTCTACGCACAATCACTGAATCTACCGGCCACATTACGCGAGGCCAATAAATTCCCTGGAAAGAAAAGAGCTGAAAAGAAAGGGACAGGAGACAAGAAACACAACAAGCACACGTGTGCTTTGCCTATTGATTTCCTTTTTTCTTCTTACTAGAGTTTAACAACGGAAACACTGCTTTACTTAGCACTGCTGTATTCATAGTTTGTTACGTAAAAGAGCAATGCCACGAAGGCGAAATATTCTCAATCAATGAGAATTTCAACGACAAAATATTATCTACGAAAATAATTATTCAATTTATAAATATTATATCATCAAGTTTCATAGTTACAGTTGTAAGCATGATTATATTTACTTTATCGAATGTTAGAATATCCCGTAAGTTTTATAAATCTTCCGAAATTTGCAAGAATTAAAGTACGCTAATCATTTATGCTTGAATAGCATATTCCAACTCCGCAGTTACTAGGTTTTCTGAAACTTGTATCGAAATATATATGCAAATTGCAATTACAACAATTCATAAAGAAATATAAACAATCAATTAAATAAATAACAGTCGGAAATATTTAATGCCGATCAGAATACAGACTAATATAAACTATTCCAATTTATCGTTGATATCTACCGACGTCACGTCTGTATACTTCGATATATATCGAAGTAGATAAAAAGTTTGTTTACGATTTTAATATATTATCTTAACAATGACCGATTACAAAATTAAGATCATCCTTGCAACGAATGACGTAATAAAGCGATAAAAATGTATAAATATTAATATGGATGTTAATTTTTGATATAATTGTTTAAACGTTACCAATATTCCCTCCAAAATTTGTCGACTCGTCTGCCATCTGTTGTGACGTACTTTGCGCGCCAATAAAACTTTCCATGGCGTCGAATTTCAATCAGAGTCTGCAACAGAAATAAAATACAAATTAAATCATAATTAAACAATGATTGATTATAATGAGGAAATAGCAAAAGTTTAGAAATACATACTTCGTTGGTTGCGAAACTTATTATTTCTTAATTTCGAATGGAGACTGTAACAGAAACGAAATAACGATGCATTGAAGTACACAAACGATTATTATAATGAAGTAATGATTAAATCGAAACCGTATTGCAACAGATCGTAATTAAAACGTGAGTAGTAATAGTGGAAAGATCAACAGGTTAGAAATACGCACCTCGATCGCGGAACGCCGATTCGTCTTGACGTCAAAGTATGAATGATGGCCATTCGCTGTACTCGGTAATGCTCGCGAATTAGGGGGCGGGGTGGGGGAAGCTCCGATATCTCGCGAAGCTTATATTACGAACACGAAAGATGCCTCAGATAGAAACCGCGGATAGACTGATTTTTAGCAAATTATTTACAACTTTAACTAGTCAAGGAATCGCGAATAATTCGTACTTTTCAACTGGTATGCATTTCAACACACTAGCTGCTGCCTATCACACTAATTTAGTGAGTTTCTCAACTGACCGCTATCCATGAGAAGAGGCCGCTAAAATCACCTCCGAATTTTCAGGTCGGTATGGCAGTCAGATTGGGCCACGAAAGTCCATAAGGTGAAAGGTCTTACTCGATACCTCGTCTGTGATGAAACAATGCTGGAAGTGGGAATGTATAAAGCGGACTGTACATTTTCAATTAGTTGAAATATGGTTATACTGCAAAATATTACGTTACAGCAACGAATTATAAGTGGGAATAAAGGGACAGATGAGAGGATGTTGCAGCAAAATAAATTGTTACATTAGACAGTTTTTGATAATTATTTAGAAAAGGGGGTCTCACCGATTTCGATGATTTTTGAATATGTTGTAGAAATCAACATTTTGAACAACTTTTTCCTATACATACACCGCCGCTTGGCTTTAGTTTTTGAGATTTTTCTTCAAAAAGATTGCTGCTACCACAAATGAATTCTGTCTATATGTACATGTTTGTGACTGTATGCGCAGTCCACGATCGCCGATTTTTTCTCTTGTTTGTACGGCATGACAACCGTCGACAAATAATGTATAATGTGTCAAGCTGAATCTAGTTCTGCATTGGTATCGTTATTACTGTCAAAGGTAACGATCCAATAATGAAATTTTTAGAAATAATGGCTGAAATTTTTCCCACTTCTGATAATATCAATAAAGAAAATTGAAATAGAAAATAAATGCCCTTGCGGCGGCCGGTATAAGAAAATCTAACCCACACCTAATCCATTATATTAGTTACTAGGTAGAATAGTTGGGTTTAAATAAGGTTTCGGTTAGATTTTTTTATGCCGGCTGTCGTCAGGCGGCAGCTACTCAAATCGAATTTTTAAGCACACCCGTTATACGCATCCATTGCCGGCCGCCTCGATGTATCTATAGAAACAATAAACAATCGCGGATCAACGCTTGCACACACGCTGCCACAGACATGTACGTATACTATATAGAATTCATTGTAGTAGCAGTGATATTTTTGAAGAGAAATCTCGGAAAGTAAGGCCTACCGGCGGTTATATGTATAGGAAAAAGTTGTTCAAAATGTTGATTTCTACAACATATTCAAAAGTCATCGAAATCAGTGAGACCCCCCCTTTTTTAAATAATTACCGTAATGTAATAAAAATTTCTCTTGTGTTTTATGCCACTTGAATGTAAAAAGCAATACAGTATTTGCTCTGTATAAGTGACGATATTCTTGATACTTTGCTGACGCTTACTGGTGACGGCGAGTGTAGAAAAGAACAGCGAGCATATGACAAAGAGAGATTGAACGCTCGGGGATCGCCGAATTTGATATCGTTTCTTTCGCTTCGGGTCGGCTGTAGCGAAAAACGGGCGATATTTACGGTAGCCTATACGAAATCGGTGTTCTAATTCCAACCTCTACCTCTCTTGGCAGAGGTCGCAGAATGAAATACTGATTCTGTACAGGCTCCCGTAAACATCGTCTGTGTTTCGATACAGCCGACGTGGAGTGACCTGAGCGATGCATGCCTTTGATCGCTTATTGCGTTAGTAAATAGGATCTGAATTGTATATCGTATTTGGTGTCATTTTAATCAGAAAAGTGTCGTGAATATATTGATGAAGTTTGAGAAAAGGAATAAAAAATAAAAATAAATTTCTAATATAATTTATGAAAAACAACTATGAAAGTTATGTTGTATTTGATCTTACTTAGTTAAATCAGAAAAATGTCACAAATATGTTAAAAGTTTCGAAACAAGAAAAAGAGAACTAAAAAATTTGTATTATTGCACTAGTGTTGCCTTAGTAATTTGAACCCTGTTTAAATATCGCGTGAGTCCGAGACGTAAAAACTCGGCCGCGATTCCCGTATTTATCATGAATTCGCGTAATTCTAGAAGGTTCTGCTGACGGAGAATTTCTTCTTCGTTAGATTAGTATACCGCGGCTATTTTCGTGTTTTTGCTAGCTAGCTTCACTGGAATTCTCGATTCTGAGAACAAATTCCAGAAATCGTGTTGTTAGCGCCGAGAGAGAGAGAGAAATCGATTTAATCGAATCGAGATCGACAGCCGAAACGCGGCAGCGCCGCATCGTGGCTAAGCAGCGCGTAGTCGCCCGGGCCCAGCAGCGTGTTTCGTCGCTATGCGGTTTTGCGCCTGCGCGACGGAACCCAGCCCCGGCCGTCGATGCTTGCAGATCGTCACGCTCCAGTACTGAGCCGTCGACGATCGAGAGCAGACCTGTTTACGATCTCGCTCCGTTTTCGTTCGAGCTCCGAAGAGTGTGAGCCAAGCTTCTTCTTCGAGTACTGAATCCGCGGATAGCAGCGAATTATTTATTGGAAAATCTCATCGTGTCGATTGAGATTTTCCCGAATAAAAGGACAATCGGCCTGTTGTCGAAGCGATCGCAGTGCACGCTGCGTGTGACGCGATCGTAGACGCAGGATTGTGATTGAACGTTGCAGTTCGTTGTCTCGACTGCAACGTTGGGGATTCGGTGTCGTTTACATTGAGTCCTTTCCGTTATTGAAAAGGTTGAACCTCTGGAAGGTTGATACCGACATACAGGTATCTCCTTAAAGTGCGTTCTCCTTTCACGGGATCGAGGAACCCACTCGAATCACCCGTCTGGTGTACCATATAGAGTGCACCGACCGGTGGAGTTGTGGTTTCGTCGACCCGTTGAAGCTATACGGTGTAAGAGCTGCCGGTAGGTAGATATCCAGGTACTGGTATCTCCTCGTGGTGCTCTCCGTGCATCGGGCTGCGGAGAACCCGCTCCAGTGATCCCGTCGTGAGGTGACGATCGTTTGAGCACAAGCGTACGGTGGAGCAAAGGGTTCGAAGAGCCTTCCTTCCGCCTCTACCCCCACTACCAGCTGTGTGAATCACACTGGGCTGTGACAGTAGGGTGGTTGGAGTTGCAGAGGGCTTCGTCTGATTCCGGCAGGCCGCAGGTCGCTCCTCGTTGCATAGGAGCCACTGTCGAGGTAGTCACGGCAGGCTGCCGGGCGGTCCTTTTGATAGGAACCGTTATCGAGGCAGCTGCGTGGGCAGGCCGCAGGTCGCTCCTGAGGAGCCGCCGTCGAGGTACCCAGAACAGTCAAAAAAGTCCTCTTGCGTCGGTGGCGTCCAGACGCCACCCGCACGGTGAGCGTGCTCGCGGGATATAGCCTCTTGGAGCCTTACAACCTCCATTTGGTTTCCCGTCCGTGGCATTGCGAAGTGAACCCGGTAGATCGGAGGAAAACCTCGTCTACTCGGTTGCGCGTGTCGGTGAGATCGTGTTTCACGAATACCACCGACCAAAAAAGCAAATTATTACAGTCCACTCGTTGCTGCGCCAAATCGGCAGTTAGCTCTCCTCTGCGCCCACCAGACAATCGTTTGGAGCGTGAGGTAAGCAGCTGACGTGCGCGTTAACTTGATCGCTGTCCGCAGATACTTATACTTTTCGTATAATTGTGTTACAGAAACCAGTAACAAAAGGAAAGAGGAGACGCGACCAAATTGAGCGGTCGGCGTCAAGGAAAATCCCTTTAATTCCTGTCTTATTTATTTTCGAATTATTTCACAAGTTGTATTTTTGTTTGACTTTCGTGTATAATAAAAAATTAATTGAAATCTTGTACCAATTTCTCTACCCTGTCTTTTCCCTCGTCCGGAACCACACCGTTAGAGTCCCTTAGTACTCTAACAAACCCGTATCGTGTGGCAATGTTCGACGACAGAACGGCAAGCGTTCCGCTATTTTGGGGAACCGCCTATAGGAAGGTGTTACGTCCCGACGAACGGGTCATTAGCCGCGACTATTTGACACTTCCTTAGAGTCAGCATTGTCATCGAATTCCTCTCTCTTTCACAAGAGGCCTGCACGCGGAGGTCCGTAAAGCGGGTCAATATGGTCATCAAATTCTTATCTCCTTCTCAATAACCTTGCGCATGGAAGTTCAGCAAAGCAAATTCAGCACTGCAGCATGGGTTAAAACCCCATGAATTAGGCTAGTGCGGGGCAGTCAGTTGTTAAATCGCGAGGTGCGTGCTGTCTGTCCCGGATAGTTTGTAAGAGCAGAGTTCGTCGGTCAATCCGCGAAGGACTTGAACTACCCGTTAACCAAATCTTTTTCGAAATTTATTATTATTATTATTGTTACCATTATATTTCTCCCTAGTATTATAAGTGTCTAGTGGAACTCCTCTGAATTCAAGCTACGACCATTGTGCAAAGTGAAAAGAGAAAGAGAGAGAGAATATAGCGCTGGATTGGGGAGCAGGAAAATTATAATCCATTTGTACCAAATTTCGGTTCTTCTATTTCGCGAAATACATATATGTCAATGTCCATCACATTTCGTTTCTTTCTTTAATATATATATTTTCGCAGACTTGTATTCAACGAGCGAGGAGTTTGTATAAGCTCAGATCAACTCCGATCCCATATACTTTTCCTTTGAGAACTCGAAGGTGTTTAAAGCGTTACGCCGGGGTACGAGCAATCGCTCACGACCACGTACCATCATCCTCCCCTACCCCGCACGTAACAGCTAAACTGGTGGCAGCGGTGGGATACGAATTGGTTAAAAAAATTCGTTCGTTGATGAAATTCTGGAAAATTCAAAATTAAAAAGACAGTAATCGTATATTTCGCTTTTGAATTCTGTTAAAAAGTAATGGATATATACTTTTAACGTGTGAGTCCGGATAGAGGTGTGGGAGTTTTATAGGGGAAGTGAATCGGACACAAATGGTTTTCTTTTCGTCGGCCTTTAAGACCGACCGTTTATTCGAAAAAAACAAATAAAAGAAACAAAAGAAACCAATTAACAATTCGAATCAAAACTTAACGAGGCTGAATAAGAATATTAATTGGCCTCGTTTCTGCCTAGCTCGATGCTGGGTCGCCGAACTCGCAGGATTGAGGCAGGCCAAGATTCCTAGGAACAGAAAAACACGACTATGTGTTAGACACACGTACACGGTATACGTATCTTCGTCGCGCTCGTTTGCTCGCGCTCCTGGCTTCGTAATTCGAACGCACCGGAGCGGAGAATTGTAAACTCGTCGTAAATTACGAAATATAAAAGTGGACTGTATTTTGGCTAGGAAAAGAATTAAACTTCTTTTCTTCGCCGATTCAGTGGTCGATTGCCCAGTGGACGGGGATGCAAGAGGAGGTTGTAAGGCTCCTAATGCACTGTTCCCGTGAGTATGCACACTGAGTCTGTGCGTCGAGTCGCACTGCAGTGCACTGCACGACCGTCAATCTGCGGCTTCTCTTAACACGTTCCAACAGATGACTTATTTGGCCGAGAGTTACACTGCGAAGCCCGACAACACGTTGTTCACTGCACGAATACACTACTCGACGTGATACGTTGCAGTATTTTGAACTACGCGGGGGCCTGACCCACGACTCCGTTACTTCTCCGCACTGGTGCTCCTCTAAACGTTACACCGGCGGGATCTGTAGAAATAAGGAGGCGAAGACCGAAAATCACACGTCCAAAATGGACGTGGACCTGACTACAGTGAGCCCACCAGGAGGTACACCACGTAGGTGCCTCCCTTTTGGTGTCTCCTATGCCGAAGGGCAATCACACAGAAGTATGGACGGTACCGCCGACTTCTGTATGATTCAACGTGTATACGTTGGAATCGACCTTTAAATTCCGCACAGGAGGGGTCGAACACCCTATTGGTGTATTCTCGAGCCCTCCAAAATATGCAGTAAATTTAAATTAATTAAACTCGATCGAGATTTGCTCGAACGAGAATCAGGTGAACTTGCACGAATCGAGATGCGAATCGTGTTTTTCCAAGCAAGGTGGGAATGAATTTCCGACCTTTTCGAGCAAGGCTCGCTACACCCTTTTAAACAGCAGTCTTTATGGCTTTCTCGCAAGAGGATTTTCCCTCTTAAATCGCGATTAACTTCTGATCGAATATGATCGGGAGCCGATGCGTCTCGTTCAGAAGTCGCCGTAAGAATGATACGGATTGACAGCCGAAGACGTCGCCGCGGTACTCTTACTGGTCGTTCCGTGGCGCTGTCTGAATTTCGGCCGTCTCTCCTTGTCACATTATTGGCGCACTACTCTCTCACGGTACTGACGTCACTAACACCGTTAGCACACTCGAATCGAAAGGTAATGAGCCGTTACCGATGCCAGAAAAACTCATAATAAACGCGTTTTTCAATCACCGTTCGCTATACAAATCCAATTAGAGATAATCTCTTGGTTATTGTACGTTAACAGGATTAACGGTAATTGCGGCCGAGGCTAATCGCTCGGCATTATGCAATCTTTAAACATACCGCCCCCCTTGCACGGTCCGTGCAATGAACTAGGGAGCGATTCTACCGAATGGCCGCGACCCGAGTGAGAGTAGGCGCATGCAAATTAAAAAACAATGCAATCTACTTACAGTTGTTGGGGGGGGGGCCGCTGGTGGTTTTCCCTGCATCACTTGCAGGGAATTAAGGACCGCCTGCAGGGCCTCCAACGGAATCATTTTGCCCTCCGATTGGCGGTGGGGGTTGGCAGGCCTCCGCCTGCGCCTCTCCCTCCGGCTTTCCGGCTTCTGTGTCCGGTGCTCCGGCCCCCTGGACTCGGCTGCGCGTGGTTGGCGGTGCCGCTGCCGCTTCTTGGCGTTCGCCTTCGTCGGCTGCCCGGCTGATGCAGGCGCAGCCGGTGCTGGCGCGGCCGCTGCAGCTGACGCTGCAGGTTGAGCCGGCGTCGGCGGCTGGTCCCTCCGGTGGTCGATGGACTTCAGCGTCCCGTCCTTATACCACCGGAGGACGTAGCATCCTCCGGGAACGAAGCTCTTCCACCGGCGACTCGTGCGTGGGATGTGTTCCGGCACGGTGATCACCCGGTTGCCCACTGGGAATATCAGGGGCTCCTGGCCTCCCTTGCTGGTCGAGGGCACTGGCGGAGTCTCCTCGGCCTCTCGTTTTGTGGGGGGCATTTCTGCCAGCCCTCCCAGCTGGAGGATTCGCTCGAAAGCGACGTCGAATCCCGGCGAGGATATCGCGGTTTCCGGGGTCGCGGGGCTTGATTGTGTACCTTCGCCTTCCATGGTTAATCAGGAACTGATCTGTTTCGGCGAAGAGTGGTTCAAATTTCGATTTAGGGGCGTTAGCGGAGGCTAATTGTCCCCGTGCCTAAGCGATAACGAGATTGGTGGATATTACCCCCTACTTTCCGTTTTCGCATAGGCGACAAGCGGCCGGTGAGAATCAACCGTTCTCACCTTCCGAAATCCTTGTACTTTCGAACTTGAACGGTTTTGTTTAGATCACCTGTTCGGCTTCGGGAACCGTTGCCGAAGGTGACTCAAACGAAAACTCAGCCACAGGCAGTTTACACAATCGCGTAATTGGTCGTGTATATGTGGATTTGGCTGTACGTACTTTAACTACACGTACATGCCCATCCTTTCCCGGAAATACTTCCTCTATTCTTCCCATTTCCCACTGATTTGGGGGGAGGAGAGGATTCTGTACCAGAACAAGATCGTTCTTTTTTAGGCGTGTATTTTCCGTCTGCCATTTGTAGCGGTTCTGGAGATGCGTGAGATAATCTCTCGTCCAGTGTCTCCAGAGCTGCTCGTGGAATTTTTGCATTGCTCTCCATCTTGTAAGATGCGAAATATTTGCATTTTCCACGGATTGCATTGGGGGTGCCAACGTAGGCCCTCCGATTAGGAAGTGGGCCGGTGTGAGAGGCGCGTAATCATCTGGGCTGTCACTCAGAGCGGCAATCGGTCGCGAGTTTAAACTGGCTTCGATTTTACAGAGTAACGTCTGTAATTCTTCGCTCGTGGGAGTGAATTCTCCTATGATGCGCTTCAAATGATGCTTCACTGATTTGACACCAGCTTCCTGCATCCCACCAAAATGGGGGGCACTGGGTGGATTAAATTTCCACCGAATGCCCTTCTGGCCACATTCGTTTCGCATTTCCGGCGTTTTACACACCATATTGAAATGTTTTCTTAATTCACGATCTGCACCGACGAAATTTGTCCCGTTGTCACTGCGTATGCAGGACGGGATTCCTCGTCGGGCAATGAATCGCTCCAATGCAGCCAAAAATGCACTCGTCGTGTAATCGTGGACGAGTTCAATGTGTATAGCCCTTGTAGCGAAGCAGACAAAAACCGCTATGTACGCTTTATGAGCTGTTTTTCCTCGGCCCGCGGAGTCGCGGACTTTGTACGGTCCCGCATAATCAACTCCGCAGTTTAGAAAAGCCCGGGCTGGACGACTTCGTTCCAAGGTCAAATCCTGCATGATCTGCGTGGAGGTTTGTGCCCTCCATCTCACGCATTTCATGCATTGATGAATGACCTTTCGAGCTGTGGTTCTGCAACCGAGGATCCAAAATTGCTGTTTTACCATGGATATCGTCAGCTGCAAGCCCCCATGCAACGTATTTACGTGGCACTGCCGGATTATCATGGTGGACACATGATGTTTTGGCAAAATTATGGGGTGCTTCGCTTCCCATGCCAGCGTCGCATTCTCCAATCGTCCACCTACCCTTAAGACATCGTGTGCGTCTAGGAACGGGTTCAGACGTTTTAATGGAGATTTCGCGGGAATTTCCCTGCGCTTTTTTAAGCACTGGTACTCGCCCGCGAAGTGCGTTCGCTGTATGTAGCGGACGATTCTTTCCTTGGCGAGCTGCAATTCTGAAGCTTCGACAATGTTTGCATCGAACGACCTTCGCTCACCTTGCATCGGTCTTCGTAATCGGAGACAATATGCAGTTACGCGAAGTAGCTTACTCCAGGTTGAGAATCGAAACACGAATTCCCATTCTTTCTCTGGAGTTGCAACGTGGGCGTGCGGAATGCGCTTGCCCTCGCTCGTGTCGATGGAATCAGGCGTTTTCGGCCAATTTTCTTCAGATTGTCTTAACCATGCTGGTCCAGAAATCCATAGCTTCGACTGAATGAGTTCCGCTGCTTCGACACCGCGCGAATTCAAATCCGCGGGATTGAAGCGGGTGGGAACGTGTCTCCATTCAGCCTTCGGAAGCAAGGTTTGGATTTTTGATACTCGGTTGGCTATCACAACCTTCCAAGTCGAAGCATGTTTTTTCAACCAAGCAAGTGTAATAGTGGAATCTGACCAACAGATTATGCGGTCAATTTTTATGGAAAGTGACCGTCCCACGTGCACTATAAGCTCGGTAAGCAGTACAGCTCCATTCAATTCGAGAATCGGAATCGACTGCGTTTTTATAGGAGCCACCCTCGTTTTTGCCATGATCAAGGTTGTGTAAACTTCCTCGGTCATGGTCGTTACGCGTAAATACGTAACGGCCGAGTACGCTCCGAGCGAAGCATCGCAGAATCCGTGTAATTCCACCGAAACTGTGTCTGCTCCGTAACGGATCCATCTGGGAAATTTTACTTTTTCCAAACTGCTCCAATCCTCGCAAAACGTGTTCCACGTTTTTAACGTATTCGCGGAGACATGATCGTCCCACTGGATTTTTTCCAGCCATTGGGATTGCATCAAAATCTTCGCCCGAATTACGACTGGTGATAACCAGCCGAGCGGATCGTAAAGTTTGGCTATTTCGGAAAACAAAGTTCGTTTTGTAATCGGACCTGCAGCCGGTTGAAACCGTTGCAGGTTGAAATAGAAGTAATCACCCGATGGTATCCATCGCAATCCGAGCACCTTGAGTTCGGTGTCATCGAATAAGGTGAGATCGACAGCGTGGGAGTGAGAACTTTGTGGGATGTTTCGCAGTAATTTCTGTGAATTGCCAGCCCACTTTCTCAATTTAAACCCGCCGCCCTGTAGGAGTTCGCAAACTTGAATACGAATTTTTTCCAATAGGGTCGTATCGGGTGCCCCCATAAATACGTCATCAACGTATATGTCTTTCTCGAGTATCGGAGCGGCGAGAGGAAATCTGTCACCGTCCCGTTTTTTCAGCTCGAGAAGAGTACGCATCGATAAATATGGTGCACACGCCGTTCCGTACGTAACGGTGTTTAATTCGAAGGCTTGAAGCCCTTCGGTTTCGGGCGTGCGCCATAAGATGCACTGAAATCGACGATCCTGCGGGGCGACGAGAATTTGTCGGAACATTTTCTCGATATCGGCCACCAACACGTATTCGTACAGCCTCCATCTCGTCAAAACGGACGTGATGTCGTTCTGCAATTTCGGCCCTACGTGTAGGATGTCGTTTAGGGAGTTTCCACCCACCGTACGGCTCGTCGCATTAAACACGACTCGCAGTTTGGTAGTTGCACTCTCCGTACGGATGACCGCTCGATGCGGAATGTAGAGTCTGGATTTTTCAGAGGGCTCGATACGAGTCATGTGTTCCAACGACTCATACTCCGTGAGAAATTCTTGATATTCTCGTACGAGGGTCTGATCCTTGTCCAATTTCCTTCTCAACCTTGTCAATGCGGAGAGGGCGATACGGAGTGAATCTCCCAATGCACCTTCCGGTTTCGGATGATTAAACGGCAATCGGACAATAAATCTTCCCGTTGCATCCCGTGCGACAGTTTTTTGGAAATGAGCTTCGCACTCTTCCTCTGCTTTTGTAAGCACCGAGGTCGAGGGAATTTCTTCAATTTCCCAGAACCGTCGAATCGCGTGATCCAGCGATTCGAATATGTTGCAATGCAACGTTCGCACGTGACCCTGGGCCTTGCTCGCTGCATCTATCGGTCCGGATAATATCCAGCCAAATGCAGTTTCTTGTGCAATAGGCCCTTCGGGAGATATTCGACGGAATCCCGACCGAATAACTTGAGCGTACAAATCTGCGCCGATCAAAACTTCAATGTTTTGGCCAGACGCGGGCTCGGGATCGGCGAGCTTCAGGTTTCGCAACGCGTCGTTATCGAGCGCGTTTACAGATGGCGAGGCATAACTCGTGATTTTTGTCACGACGTACGCTCTCGCCGAAACCACAGGAGTTACCCCGGAAGGCGTTCCCAAATTCAGCCCTACGCTGTACTTGATTTTTGGGTCCGACCACCCCCCAAGCCCGATACCGTGGCTGAGGTTTTCTTCCTCGGGAGGTTGAGGTCATTCCTCAATTTCGCCGAGATGAAGGATGTTTCGGACCCTTGATCTAACAGCGCGCGCGTTAAACGCGATGCACCGTTTTCTCCGTACACTCGTACGATCGCGGTTGCTAATAGCACCGGCCTCGGTACGTCTGTACTTGCCGTACAGTGTGACGTAGTGGCCCGTGACGTAGCTGCTTGCGCGTTCGAGGTATCGGTGCCGGCTTTCGCCTTAGCCGTACGGCGCTGTGGAGGGGCGTTATCTCGCCGTTCCTCGCGCTTGCCGTTCGAATATTTCGATTTCGGCTTTTGGCTTTCCGCCTCTTTTTCGCGTTGTTCGAAATGCAACAGGATGTGATGCCTGCCACTGCATCTCGAACAACCTTGTTGGCTCCGGCAGCCTCTTACGTCGTGATCCAGGGCCAGACAGGCTATACATCCCTGACTGTCCTTTATGATCTGGTAACGTACCAGTGCGGAGAAACGCTTAAATGTGCCGCATTCCGAGAGTGCATGCGTTTGTCCGCAAATCGTGCACTTTCGCTGCGCAGGGGGGGAATCCACGACGGTGTTATGACTCCGTACTCGTGGCTTCTGTTCCTGTTTTGAGGCAATTTTGCGGTTATGTTCGTCAATTACGGACATAGCCCGCGCCTCCTGA
>NW_025106889.1:0-15377 GCF_013123115.1 Colletes gigas
AGCGTTACGACGCAAATGTATAGAGAGCGTATGAATACCATACGTACACAGTATCTTCAGTAAGTTCTCAGACTGCTTTCGCAACTCGCGCTGTGTAAGCGCCATCTAACTCGTGTTATTATTTTTTCAAAGCATAATTTGTCTCCTAGCAACTGTTAACAAATACGAAAAATCGGATAACGCAATCAAAAGTCCTTGACATTGATGCTAGTTAGTGTTTGGTGTGGTCGTCACGGAAAAATAATGAAACAAAGAGCAAGCATTACATTTTACTTCAAACTCGATAAAACTGCGACAGAAGAGCTTCAAATGTTGTAACAAGCTTATGCCAGTAATTGTTTGTCTCGCAGTGAAGTGTTTAAATGGTATGGTCGCCTTAGGGATGGTCGGAAATTTTCTGCTGTCTGCCAGTCGCCTCTCTTATTTTTTTTGTATTATTAACGTCTATATTTACATTTAAATTATAATGTAGTTTAAAATAAATTATAGTTTGTGCGATTTTAATATCCCCAGCTTTCCTCTCCCTCGAGATCCGAACCCGCAGGCAAAGGGATTTGTTTTAAAATAAAAATATCAACCCCTTACATCCTAACAAATCCATTAAACAATCTTCTCCAGAAGAATCTTTGTCTACATCTACTTCATAAATCTCTTCCGAGCAGGATTCGTCGTTTACTATAGATATCATTAGCGCTGAACCAGTTGAATCGGCATTTGTGGAAATGCCTTTTCCCAGGATCATTTCAACGCATAAATACTGCTTCGTTTGTGAATGTTTAAAACGTATCATCCATGTACTAGTCGAAACGAGGCAACAAATATTTCTCATGCGAACATTATATGTTACTAAAGAAAATCGGTGCTGTTCTAAACATCCACTAAAAAGTGTTTATTCCAGCAAGATATTTCAAACTTAGGTATATATTCTAATAGTAGTATAATCGAAACGAAAGAATTACGTGTTTATTTTGAATATCTTTCGATCAATAGTACTTCACATATTAAAGATAATGTAGATGATTTTTTATTTTCCGAAGAGCAATTAAAAGTATTTATCGATTTAACGTGGGAAAATCTATTACAACTTCGCGAAATGATGTCCTCTTTAAAAATTTTAAACAGCGTACTATCATACAAGCCATCGTTGTTGTTTTACTCAAATTACGTACAAGAAATTCAAATAGAGTGATAGCTGCAATACTTGGAGTAGAAAACAGGAGTAACATAGCTATTGAAACAACAAATATTGGATTTTTATACATCCGTTCGAAATTCATTCGAAAAGGATACATTACCCTTTCGTTTCGAATTCGCGGTCATTTCCCCGAAATAATGTGATTGAAAATGAAACGTCATTTGTTGCTACAAAATTAGATAACTTAACAGACCAATTGGCACTGATTTTTGTTGGAACATATATTCGACATAAGAAAAGTTCGAATAATGAGTATCAGCGAAAGTCATATTCCCTATCATGATCATATAGAATGGGCATATAGTTGATATGCTTGATCCCTGTTGCGCTAATCAAAATGACGCGGAGATTTTTAAAATTGTTTTAAAGAATCCAACTGGTTTACCAAATCTTTTAAAATCAGAAGACATTTGTATTGTAAATAGAGATTTTCGCGATGTAAAATTAGATTTAGAAGAATGCGGTTACACAGTTTTGATGTAGGCTTTGAAGGGAAAGCATAACCAGCTCACCACAATAGAATCTAATCAATCGCATCGTGTTACAAAAGTTCGCTGGTTACTAGAAGCAATTCACGGAAATATAGAACAGAAATATAAATTACTACATCACCAATTGAGTAATAAGTTACTCCCCAAAGTTGTTGGTGTATTTTGTAAAATAGCATGCTATTTCCATAATAATGTTTGGAAAACGTTTAAACTCAGATATAGGGCTTTGTGTCAAAATAGTAAAAAAAATAATATCGTAAGACATGATCGAAAATACATTGGTCGTCCAGGTAGAAAATAACCATTGAAATGAATGAAAATCTTTCGAAATTGCTTTCGGCTTCTGACATTCTTGATTTTCCGAAAATGACAAAAAAAGATTTAAAAATTCTATTTATTGGTATATTAGTTATCATAAGTAATACTTAGTTTGTAAAAGTTATGGATGAAGATGACAACCTAAGCCTGCTAGAACAAATCCTTTTTTTAATTTTTCAATCATACTTTAATCGTACACTAAATGTGACATTATATTTTTGTCTGATCTTTGAATATTTTTTTCTAAAAATTGAATTTAACCTATTAAATTTAACACATTACTTTTCGTAAAAACAGTTAAAACAAAAATAATAGCGGACACTTGTTTAAATATCGCGTGAGTCCGAGACGGAGAAACTCGGCCACGATTCCCGTATCGATTTTGAATTTGCGTAATTCTAGAAGGTTGTGCGGGCTTTTCGTGGGGAAAATCTTCGAAAGACTCCCTCCCACCTCTTTGGGGAGAGGCGGGAGGGGTGTGTGGGATTCCCCGCGCCCATTATAACGGGCGCGGGACCTACCCACTAAAAACCCCACGGTGACCCTTCCGCACGATTTGGGAGGATACCGGGAATCGCTCGAAGCATACTTCCGGTATCCTCCCCGTGCCCGCGCTTTGCGCCCACCCGCGGGGGGACAAACGGTCCCCCCCGGTAATCGCCCTGTCTCATAGCGGCAGGACGAGGCCACATCGTCCTGCCGCCATCCGTCCCGGGGCCGCGTCTAGTGGCGGCTGCGAGCCCCAACTCGCAACCGCCGCGACCCCTTTTCTACCCCTCGGAGGCCGGCAGCTCATGGCCGCACCAGGCCACCGAGGGTGCCGCTCCGTGCGCCGGACCCGGACAGGAGGCACTGCCACCCCATCCGGTCCGACCCTACGCCGCCTGGCGGGAGGGGGCTCCTATCAGGACCCCCCTCCCAGCCTGGGTCATGCGCCACGCCGAGGGGGCCGCCCGCGTCGCCTGACGCCCAGGCGACGCTCTCTCGCCACCAAACGAGCGCGAGCCTCAGCGCGCCGCTGACGCTCGCGCTCCCTTCCCGCGGTCTCCTTCTGCAACATTACGATTTCGCAGAAGGAGGCCACGGCCCTCCACTTCTCCTCGCTGCCGAGCATGGCGCGCACCATGCCCGGCAGCGAGACATCCCGCCCGATGACGCCGATCAGGACACGGCGTTCACCCTCCCATGCAGCGCATACCTCGAGGGTATGTTCCGCCGTGTCCTGCTCAGCGTCACAATGGCAGCAACGCGCCGTCGGCTCCTTCCCTATCCGGCACAGGTATCTCCCGAAGCTGCCATGCCCCGAGAACACCTGTGCCATCCTGTAAGTGAGGCTTCCATGGCCTCTGTCCAGCCACTCACATAGGAGTGGCCGAACAGCCCCGACTGTCCGGTGCCCCGCGGTAGGCAGAGCCAACCGCTCTTGCCACGCGTGCACCACGGACTGCCGGGCCTGGCGCTTCAACTCGCCCCAAGCAGGTTCCTGCACACCCGGGACCGCCCCCACCCCCGCGCGACGGTCGACGCGGTGACGATACATCATCGCGTGCGACCGCGCGAGGAGATCCATGGGCGGCATCCCCGCAAGAACCGTCGCCGCCTCATGTGACACGGTCCGGTACCCGCGGACGACCCTTAGAGCCATCCGCCTCTGCACCCGACGCAGCATAGTCATGCCGCGCCGGGAGGCCGCCAGGTCGTCCGCCCAGACGGGGGCCCCGTATAGGACCACCGACTGAACCATTGCCACATAGAGGCGGCGAACTCGGCCCGCCGGGCCCCCCAGGTTGGGCAGAATCCGGCCCAAAGCCCCGACCATCCTCTCCAGCCGGGGGACCAGGCAGCGGAAATGCTCCTCGAAGCGCCAGTGGCTATCGAGGATCAGCCCCAGATACCTCATCTGGGGCTTCACCTCGATATTAGCCTCACCCACGCGGATCAGAGGGGGTGGCGGATCCTGCCGAGGTGAATGGAACGCTATCACCTCGGTCTTATGGACCGCCACCGTCATCCCCATCCCTCTGATCCGGTCGACGACGCGTTGCGCCCCCTCCTCCGCGAGACGCTTGGCCCTCCCCCAGTGCATAACACACGGCGCTGACGCCGTCGGGGAGGTCGGCCCGCAACACTGCGTCGTACGCGATGTTCCACAGGAGTGGCCCGAGGACCGACCCCTGCGGAACCCCGCAGTACACCTCCCTCCGCATATGCCCATCCCGGCTCGGATACTCGATCCACCTGTCGCGGAGATAATCCCCGATAACCGCCCCGAAGGTTGTGCGGGCTTCGAATTTTTTCGTCGTTCAGATTAGTATACCGCGGCCATTTACATGTTTTTTGTAGTTAGCTTCGCTGGAATTCTTGATTCTGAGAAGAAATTCCAGAAATCGTGTTGTTAGCGCCGAGAGAGAGAGAGAACAATCGATCTATCGAATCGAGATCGACAGTCTGCGGGGTCGAGACTTATGGTTCCACGACAAGTTGCGAATCCGCCGTAAGACTGCGCGCACAGCGCAGCAGGGCGAAAGCGCGTCCACCCGAAAAAGCTAGGACACTTTTTTGTGAGAACTCAGTGAATAAGCATCAAAAGAGAAAGATTTAGACTCCTGGCATTTTACAACAAAGACTTGTACGCCTTGCGTTCCAATAAAGTACAAATTGTTATTGTTATTGTTACGGAGAACGTGTTCAGTTATTTTGAATATCTATACCCGTGATCGTAGGGGTGGGCCTACGAAACGCACGCACATAATTCGTGGAAGCGAACCACGTGCTTTAATTAAGAAGAAACCCACAAGCCGAAACACGGCAGCGCCGCGTCGTGGCTATGCGTAGCCGCCCGGGCCCAGCAGCTCGATGCGTCGCTACGCGACTCTACGCCTGCGCGACGAAGCCCAGCCGCGGCCGTCGATGCTTGCAGATCGTTACGGATCATTCGTGAACCGTCGGCGATCAGGAGCAGATCCTGTAACGATCTCTTCCATTTTCGTACGAAGCTCCGAGGCGCATGAGACGATCTCTCACCTCGTAATCGAATCAAGTTTGCGGACATTGATTTATTTATGGAGAATCTCGTTATAGCGACTCGAAATTTTCTCACGAATAAAAGGACAATCTGCCTGTTGTTGTAGCGATCGCTGGCCACGCCGCGCGTGACGCAATCGTAGACGCAGGATTGTGATTGAACGTTGCAGTTCGTTGCCGCGACTGCGACGTTAAGGATTCGGTGTCGATCACCTTGAGACCTTTCCGTAATTAACTCTTTCGCTTCGAGCGCCGGATATATCCGGCATCCGCGCGATGACTTGTGCGTACGAGCGCCGGATATATCCGGCATCCGCGCGACGACTTGTGCGTACGAACGTCGGATATATCCGGCACCTGCGCGACGACTTATGCGTACGAGCGTCGGATATATCCGGCATCCACACGGCGATCTGTGAGCACGAGCGCCGGATATATCCGGCATCCATATCACAGACGAGATATATGAATAGACCTTTCACGTAATGTAATTTTTCGGCCGGAGTTTCTGGGGTCCCGGGACCCCATTACCATTTTCGTGTCACTCGCAACGTTATCAACAGATTCAGAAATTAACACAAGAGGAAGTGAAACAGAAAATAAAATTACATAAATTTTATTATTTTTTAACGGAATTAAAGCTGTAGGGTCCACCATTGGACATTAATCGATTAATTTCATTGGAGAAATCAATCGATTAAGAGTATTTAAAAATTTCAAGATTATTAAAATTCCTAAGGATGTATTTCATTGATTCGTACACTGCAAATTCTCTATTTTTTATTTTAAATTGTAATACATCATTTATTTAAAAAATAACTCGGCAGAAACGTATTTGCGACTCGAAATCAGTTTAATCAGACTGTGCATCGGGGCCCCGGAAACTTCTCAGTCCTCACTTTCGCACACTATGCCCAATTGCGTGTACGTGAGCTCGTTGAGTTTCGGAAGAGCCGAGAAGAACAGGCTGATACTCGCTTTCCTTCTCGCTCTTGCATCGCTGACGTCGCTTACATTTCTCGAAAGCAAGCCTGCTGGCATCGCCACCCGTTCGAATCGTTAGTAAACGACAAAAGCCATCGTGACTGACAGACCTTACATTTCTCGAAATCGGACCTGGGCGCTTTTTGAAGATTCATTGACTTTCCATACGAAGCGACCATGCGTTATATACATATACATGTTATACATGCTAGGAACTATAAGTTGTATAATTTTTGTCGTATATCTACTCTCTAATAACATGGGAAAATTTTAAAATATAAAAAATTGTAAGAATACTGTAGAATTTTTGCAATGGAGAATTATTGAAGGAAAATGAATTGATTATATACATATGTATATGTATATCGGACACATCCCTCGCAAACACGCTGCAAACATTAATGAGAACAAAACTGCTAATCTGTCCTTTTTTAAAACCCCGCAACTGATCTTTGACTCGGAACTCGTCCTCTTCATTTAGCAATTATAATAAACGTAGACTCATTAAAATTCGTAAAAATAACAAAGTTGTAGCCATTTAGAGGGAAGAGTAACCAACGGTTAATAATCATACCAGAAATTTTAAATGAGTTTTTCTCGAAACCATATTTTCGAAATTGGCTGACATGATATCACAAATTCATATTGATTAATGGATTTGAAATTTATAGAGACATGCCTGTATGTTAGAAATTTTGCCTTTAACGGTTCTGGGGTAAGTCCTGTGCCGTTCCTCACAGTACTCTTACCGGAAGGTCCCACGCCTTCCCCACTCCTTGGACAGATCCTTCAGGACAAAGTCTTTATTTTTTCCAGCAGTACGACGTCAGGTCGTCTGCCTCTTTTAACTACTCTCTCTCTATTCATAAACAATCAATGCCTCGACACGCGCTACCTGGAGACCCAACGCGGTCGTCCGCTATCGCGTCACCCGTTGCCAGACCTGTTTAGTCTCATTCCTTCTTTAGGCCACATGCACCCCAAAACTCTGTCACAAATGTATCGTAGACTGAGCGTCCTTCAGTGGTTCTTACATTCGACTCACTTGGAAAATACATTGTCGCTAGCGTTTCTGGAAAACAAAAGCCGATCCCCTATTTCGGGGGAATGCCCACGCGTCGCGTCCAACCATTGTTGCCGTGGCGAAATCGACTTTTTTGCCTTCGCTTTCGAAAAAGATTAAGTAAAAGTGTTTCCTTCATTGGAATGTAGCATACAGGATAGAACAAAGACAAAGAATGCGTTTTATAGGATAGACCAATGAATTTGTTTTTTCTTATAATATTACACAGTGGCTCGATTCACAGATCCTTTTCGCACGGGCCTCGTACATCAACTCGACTCTTGGCTGCGCGCGTCGAAATCGCGCCGCTCTTCGCGACACTCACTCACACACACACAAACACACACAGGCCCCTTCCACTGATATCCTGCCTGACATACAACAGGAAGAACAAAAATTTTCCAGTCCTTTATTTTCAGTAGGGGCGGTGTCAACTTCCATTCATTTTCATATGATTGATTTTAATGAGTCAGCGTTTTTTAAATTGCTAAACAAAGAGGACAAATAGGACAGTATTCTCAAATATTTTCAAATTTTCAAATTTAAAATTACTGTGGGAAGGGAACGATCGAAACGGATCGATATCGCGGTGTTCGGAAGCCATGACATGAGCGAGATTTGGGAAACGGTCATGGCCTTCCGAGACAGGTGTGAATGAAGCAAGAGGAATGTATGCGAGTAAGAAGGAGAGAGTGAATGAGAGAAAGAGAACACGAGTGTAAAGAGCAGGATGGAGGAATGTGAATGTAAAAAAGATGAATTGTGCATGGAAAAAAGAAAAACAGTGCCTTGGTGACCGAGCTGCGATAAACATTGTATTTAAAAGCGAATAAACTGATCATTATTTTACCCTCTTCCATTCTATTTCTACATTACAGTGAAATTTATTCGGTTGTTTAGACCCAATAGTATTAATAGTACAAATATATGAACGCACGTTCATAAGCATAGTAAAAAAATGTCTTTTTTTTAATAGTTAAGATATGATCAAGGGGTCCTAAAACGTCTATTTCCGTAAAAAAATTTTTGTTTCATTATGGTATTTTGCTTATACATTGTATACGCCTACATAGGTCGGAAAGTCAAAAATGCCTGGGCAGTCGAGAATCTCGGCTCGAGATTATGCGAGATCGAATTTCGGCTGTGTTAAGAGCAAGAAGGATAGACTGACATTCACCGCCTTTCTCGAATCCTCGAAGAGATACGAAACGCCAGAACTCATATACAAGGAGGTTGGCATTAGTGTGTGTAAGTGGTGGGGCAGCTCCCTTTGGGCACGGGTCTGCCGTCTGATAATACTGCACTGTCTTTTTCAATCCCTCCCATAATCAACTCACATGTATTTACGCACACACTCAGCTGACTGCCCATCAATACTAATTCAGTGCCTAGTTTCTCAACTGACCGCCATCCATGAGAAGAGGCCGCTAAAATCAGTTCCGAATTTTCAGGTCGGTATGGCAGTCAGATTCGGCCGCGAAAGTCCATAAGGTGAAAGGTCTATTCATATATCTCGTCTGTGTCCATATGATGTGTATACAAGTACCATCTGTGGTCAATGACAAATTCTTCATTACCGGCAGAACATTTTGAATTGATTTTATTGATATATTGGTTTAATCACATATTACACCTACTCTTTGGTGTTACATCAAAACCGCATCCAAAATATCTATTGGATCTTACGGATCTATCGGATTATATTCATTTTTCTATGAATACACATCGTGTTCTATAAGAATTAGGAATAGATCGGCTCAAGGTACAATTCTTAATTTTTTAAAAATTAAAAATGTTAGGTTAGGCTTTGTTTAAAATTTTATTTAGAAACAGTTTAAGCCCTTTCAGAATGTATACAAGAAATAAAAAAAGTATTATGTTTCAAAACGGAATGACCGATTCAGAAAATGATTCAATTGAGGAAAATGAAAATAATTTCCATTTATGTAAAAGAAGACGGAGAAACATACTCAGCACGTCGGAGTCAGAAACGGAGTTAATTGACAATGAAGCTCAAGACACCTATTGCAACATATCATGGACATCCAATAATTTTATACCACAAATCCATCAATTTTCCTCACAGACGTCGGGAATTACAAAAAAAATACGCAGATCCCACAAAATTATAGATTACTTTGAGCTGTTCATTTCGCAAGAGCTCATGGAATATACTGTATCTGAAACAAATTACTATTGGGCTCAGAAGAGTAATAACAACGTAAATAACCAACAAAAAACGACAGTAGACGAAATGTACTGCTTCTTTGCTTTATCATTATTAATGTCACGTAACAAAAAATTAACAATTCAAGAGTACTGGAGTAAGGATAAATATTTACAAAGCAATATTTTTGGTGAGGTAATGGTCAGAGATCGTTATCTTTCGTTGCTACGGATGATACATTTTTCACATGAACTTGGGCGCACTGAGGATCGCCTAAATAAAATAAGAGACATAATTAATATGCTGCGAAAATCGTTCAAGGACACATTTCACCCCTTTCAAAAACTTTGCATTGATGAAAGTTTGTTATTGTATAAAAGGCGCTTGTCTTTCAAGCAATACATTCCGACAAAAAGAAACCGCTTTGGCATCAAATCGTATGTGCTTTGCGATTGTAAAACGGGATATGTACAAGACATAATAGTTTATTCCGGAATGTCAACGATTACAGAAAGTGAAAACACGGGAATTGGAAAATCGGGGGAAATAGTTTTGTCGCTCTTGAAACCGTACCTAGGGAAAGGACATACACTCTACGTTGATAATTTTTATTTAAGTCCCGCGTTATTTACCGTTTTACACAATAATTATACCAATGTATGCGGGACCGTGAAAAAACGACGAAAAGGAATGCCGAAGATTGAAGAGAAATTAAAAAAAGGAGAGGCATGTTTTCGGTCTTCAAAAAGTTTGTTGGTGATGAAGTGGGTAGATAAAAGAGAAGTTTACATGATTTCGAGTATGCATACTACAGACTTTGCAACAACATCGAAATATGAAGGAAAACAGAGTGTGCAGAAGCCCGTATGCGTTATAGATTACAATAAGTCAATGGGCATAGTAGACAAGGTGGATAGTGTGATAAGTACAGTCAATTCAACGCGAAAATCATTAAAATGCTATCGTAAATTTTTCTTCCACCTTATCGACGTCTGTGTGTGGAACGCATATTGTCTATATAAATACAAACGCGGAGAACACATATCTATGGCAAAATTTCAGTTAGCCTTAATAAAGCAAATAATCTCAAAATACCATAGTAATGTAATTCGTTGTCAAAGTAGAGCCGCTGATAATCCAGCGAGATTAACAGAGAGGCATTTCCCCTCACTGTATATATCAAAAGGTAAAAACCGAAGTCGAAGGTGTGTAGTGTGTAGTAAAAATGATAAAAGGTCTGATTCGCGATATGAATGTAAAAATTGTAATGTTGGGTTATGTATAGATCCATGTTTTAGGAAATATCACACAACATTACATTACTAATTTCTACATATTAATATACTAACTAATTTGTGTTACATTATTAATAATATTAAACATTCAATCCTAAAGTCTTGTAAATATGTGAATACCTAAAAATATGTTAACTGTAATTGGTCTAATGTAGAGTAACTAATATAATTTTGTATAAGTGTTTTCATACTAAAAATGTGAAGAATACGTGCTATATTAGAGCAACAATTGTTTTATTAAGCATAGTAATTATTTAAGAATTAAAAAACGTATATACAAAAACCACGGGCACTGTGCACATTTCTGGCGCGAGCTTCCGTACGGTGACGACACTTCGGCGGACTGGACTGCCGAAGCGAAAGGGTTAAAAGGTTTGAACCTCAGGAAGGTAGATACCGACATACTGGTTATCGCCTGGTGGTGGTTCGCCGTTCGAAGGGATCGAGGAACCCAACCGAATCACCCGTCTGGTGTACCACATACAGTGTACCGACCGGTGGAGTTATGGTTTCGACGACCCGTGTGAGCTATACGGCGTAGGAGCAACTGGAAGGTAGATACCCAGGTATTGGTATCACTTCGTGGTGCTTTCTGTGCATCGGGCTTCGGAAAACCCGCTCCAGTGATCTCGTCGTAAGGTGACAAGGTTGAGCACAAGCGACCGATGGAGCAAAGGGGTTCGAAGTACCGTCGTTCCACCGCTACACACCCACCACCAGCTGTGAGTTAACCACACTCGGCTGTGACCGTAGGGTGGTTAGTGTTACAAAGAACTTCGTCCTAATTCGGCGAGCCGCAGGCCAGTTCCTCGGTTAAAAGGAACCGCCGACGAGAGAACCACGGCTGGCTGCCGGGCGTTCCATCAGGATAAGGAATCGCTGTCGAGGTAGCTGCGTGTGTAGGCCGCAGGCCGTTCTTGAGGAGTCGTCGTCGAAGTTCCCGAACCAGGACAAGAAGTCCTCTTGCGTGGGTGCCGTCCAAACGTCACCCGTACGGTAAGCGTGCTTGCGGGATATAGCCACTTGGAACCTTACAACCTCCATTTGGTTTCCCGTCCGTGGCATTGCGAAGCGAACCCGGTACATCAGAGGAAAACCTCATTTACCCGGTTGTGCGCGTCGGTGATATCGTAGAAATCGAATATCACCGACCAGAAAGCAAAATAATACAGTCCACTAGCTATTGCGCTAATTGCCAGTTAGCTCTCCCCTCCAAGCACACCAGACTGTCGCTGAAGCGCGAGATAAGCAGCTGACTAGCGCGTAATCGTTGACTTGTCCGCAAAATATTCATATCTGCCGGAACTTTTGTTACGGAAAGCCTCTGAAGCAGTAAGATCAGAACGGAGAAAGAGGAGACCAGGCCGAAATCTGAGCCTGCGTCCAAATTATTCTTTTGTTATCCGTTTTTCCATTTTCTTTGTTACCCATTTTTGTACAATTTATAGTTTATATTTTGTAATAAAAAATTGATTCAAAACTTGTAACAATTTCTCTATCCTGTCTTTTCCCTCGTCCGAAACCACGGTTAGAGTCCCTCAGTACTCTAACAACACTTTTCGTGGGTTGATTTCTGTGGTTGGAAAGCTTCGATCGAGGGGACGTGAAGTTTACGGTGCTACGAAGGAAAATCGAGGCCGATTGAGGGGCGATTATTCGATTGTGAAGCAGCGAAAACGGAAGTCAACATGCCGGAGCAACACTTTCACGACGTGGACGATGTGCTACCGAAATTCGATCTCTGTGTGGACGAATGGATTGAAAAAATCGAAGTGTTTGGGCTTCGGTGGGTCGACCAGGCTTATGACACCCCTTCAGGGGCTGTGTCCGGCAATCGTCGGCCGCAGTACGGGGCGTAGCGACCCCGAGGTACCTGAAGCTAATCACACCGTAAGCCTCCTGTTGGTCGTCACGACGATCCATTCATAATTCCTTTTTTGGTTTTGTGAATGGTACGTGACGGCAGGAGAAACGGGGGCCTTGGCTTAACCGCCTGGGCCAAGAGTATGGCGACTCTATAAAATCGCCCTCCAATCCTAAGCTATGGTGCGCGGCGATGGGATGCATGGTTGGGGGAGAAGGCCCAATCCCAAGCGACCACCTCCGGGGCACCTGCCGAACCCCCGGAGTATTAGGCTTACCCGGGTAAGGCGGCTCTGCCCGGGTGGACCTTTATTTCCGACCTACGCGTGGGAATTACATGGATTCAACAATTAAAACGGGGATGGGACGGGTTGTTTCGATGGGGAGGACGAAGACGGTGTTGGGGCTAGGGTGACGGCGCTCGCGCCTCACTCAGCGCCTGGCCCGGCTTCGTGGAAGGTGGAGGAGGACGACGAGACTGCGTCAGTCTCGTCCTTCTCCTCCACGAGGAGCCACATAGGCTCCAAGAGGAAGCGGACGGGGCAGGCCGTCGACGGAGTGGGCACGGGCGATGAACCCGGTCGTGATGGTGAGTTGCCTCAGGGACGAGGTAACCGAGGAGATATCCGAGAGGATCTCCTCGTCCCTGAGGCGGGTCGAGAAGGTTGCCGCAGCCTGCTCTCTAAAGGGGCAGAAAAGCAGCGTGGGCTAAGGCCCTGCGAGAGGCTGCGCAAAATATGAGGGGAGGCGGCGCAGGAGCTGAGCGGGCGAAATGCCCGGCTGCAGCTCCTGGTGGAGGAGGAGCGACGGGGGAGGATGAGGGCAGAGGCGCGCTGGAACAGCGCAGCCCTCCCTCCTATCCTCCCTCCTCCTCCACCTCCACCACCACGACCCACGGTCGTGGAAAAAAAGCGGAGTGCGGCGGCGGTGTTGCGGGGACCTTCCATCCGCACTCCGCCCGTGCAGAGTTCCCCATCCTCCTCAGAGGACGAACTTCTGAGGAGGATCGGGAACATGATGGATAGTAAGCTGGCCGCCTTCCGGGAGGAGCTCCTCCACGGAGGTGCGGTCAGCAACAAGAAGGCGGTGCCTCCCCGACCAAAGTCGGTTCAGGCGGGGAAGGCAAAGGTGGGGGGAGGGAAGGCTCCACCCACCGTGGCCGTTCCGGTGCCGCGGGTCGCGGCCCCCCAGGGGGGTAGTGTACCCGCGGCCCCGGTGCGCGCGTCCTCTGCGGCACCATCCCAAGGGGGGGTGTCGTGGAGCGAGGTGGTAGGGCGGAAGGCGAAGAGGGCGGCGAGGAAGGCCTCGCAGCCGCGACCTGCTACCTCGCCGCCCGCGGCCAAGGGAAAGGCCGCGAAGGTGCGACCAGGGCGCCCCCCTAAAACGGCAGCAGTGACGCTGACCGTTCCTCAGGGGGGCGACCTGACACTCGCGGGGGCGATGCAGCTCGCCAGGGATAATATATCCCTGGAGGAGCTTGGCATCGCTTCCGTGAGGGCGAAGAGGGCCGTGACCGGGGGTCTCCTGCTGGAGATCCCTGGTCCAGAGGGCGGCGTGAAGGCGGACCGACTCGCCCAGAGGCTCCAGGAGCAGCTGGGCGAGCGGGGTGTCCGAGTCGCCCGGCCCACGAAGCGCACAGAGATGCGCATATGTGGGCTGGATGACTCGGTCACCGCGCAGGAGGTGTCCCGTGCCCTAGCGAGGGCGGGTGATTGCCCCGAGGGAGATGTGCGGATCGGAGAAATCCGCAGGTCTCCTTCCGGCCTGGGGTCGGTGTGGGCCCGGTGTCCCCTCTCCGCCGCTAGAAAGGTGGCGGAATCCGGGAGGGTATTGGTGGGGTGGGTTTCGGCGCGAGTGGAGATACTCGCGCCGCGCCCACTCCAGTGTCACCGCTGCCTCGAGTTGGGGCACGTGAGGCAGTGGTGCACCTCGCCGGTGGACCGCAGCGGTCAGTGTTACCGCTGCGGGGCGAATGACCACCGCGCGAGCCAGTGCTCGGCGGCCCCCCACTGCCCGCTATGTGCGGACATGGGGAGGCCAGCCGATCACAGGGTGGGGAGCAAAAAGTGCTCTCCCCCCTCCCGGAAGGGGAAGAAGAAGGGGCCCACCCCGGTTCAGGCACCGCGGTCGCTGGCAGCGTCCACAATTGAGGTGGACGGTGCCACGGGGACGGACAGCCGGGAGGAGGCTGGGACGGCCGTTAAATAACGGCGCCCCGCCTCCTCCTCCAGGCCAATCTCAACCACTGCCGCGCGGCACAGGACATGATGTCCCAAGTCCTCGCGGAGTGGGGGGGTTGGCCTGGCGGTCGCCGCCGAGCCGTACCGCGTGCCTGATCACCCACATTGGGTGGGCGACACGGACGGTTTGGTGGCGACGGTATGGGGAGGTGGCGACGGGTCCCCGCCGTTCTCCATTCTGGAGCGCGGTCGGGGTTTCGTCGCCGTGGACTGGGGGGGAGTCGCCGTAGTGGGGTGCTACATCTCGCCCGCAGCGGTCACGCCGCATTCGAGCTGTACTTGGCCGAGGTCGCGGCATGCGTGCAGCGCTGCGCGGCCCGGCCGGTGCTGGTCCTGGGGGACTTTAACGCCAAGTCGGTGGCTTGGGGATCCCCTAGGACCACCGTTCGCGGCGGGATCCTGGGCGACTGGGCGGCGGGGCTCGACCTTCGGTTACTGAACCGGGGGTCGGAGCACACGTGCGTGCGGCGATATGGGGGGTCTATCGTGGATGTTGGATTCGCGACCCCCAACGCCGTGCGCATGGTGTCGGGTTGGCAGGTGGCCCCGGAGGCAGAGACACTCTCCGATCACCGGTATATCCGGATGGAGGTCTCTGCCGCCGGGGCTGCATCCCGGCACCACCGCCCGGATGGCACCCCACCGAGCCGCTGGGCGCTTCGGCGCCTGGACAAGGACGCCCTGATGGCAGCTGCCCTCGCTGCAACTTGGCCGCAGGTGGCGGCCGATTTGCCAGC
>NW_025106890.1:0-15174 GCF_013123115.1 Colletes gigas
GCAGAAAAATACGATTTTGTCATGAAGCTTTCGGGACCCTAAATTTATATAATTACTGTAAATGCGTATTGTCATTGGTATGCGCCCGAATTTTTTCAGACTTGTGGTAGGGCGCGCCGTAGTTGCAAGAATCGAAAACCGTTGCTTTCAAACGTTTTTCGCGTGAAAAAAGTAACTTATACTTTGGTTTTTGTATTCCTTTAATAGATACTATATATTCTTGTTTTGAAACATTTGTATGTTGAGAAGAACGGCGTATAGAATAGAAAAGCAGAAATAGTCAGCAAATAAGGACTGCGGAACCGCTGAAAGTTTTTCTACCGTAGGTTCGAGTCTCTCTCTGGACTTAGTATTTTTATTCTTTATTATTTTTCCCCCTAATTCCAACTATATAACAATGCTTATATTTATTTATAAATGTTCTAAAAGTATCTTACAAATATTTTATCCTGAAATATGTATAAATATACTTTTGGAGCGTTTTTGCGCTTATTTGTTTTGTCAACCACGATTATTGTTTAACATCTCGCATACTGAAGTAATGTGAAATGTTAGTTTTCAAAAACAATTCGTAACTATATGCAAAGACTGCATATGTTCGTTGATTGAAAAAATCTGCTTCTACTATTCAGAGTTATTAAAGGTATGAGATTTTTAAACGAAACACGTATATTCATTTAACGTAAAAAAATAAAAACAGTAGCGTATTTAAGCGAATACACAGCTAGAGCATAGCACCTATAATTTGGTGACTTATTTTTGTTTTTCTATTCTATACACCGTTCTGTTCAACATAGAATTGTTAAAAACCATGCAATATGGTTATCCATTAAAGGAAATACAAAAATTCAAAATATAAGTTGCTTTTTCACGCGAAAACGCCGAAAAATAGGTTTTTTATTTTTGCTACTACGGCGCACCCTGTCAAAAATCTGAAAAAATTCAGGAACATAACCATAAAAATATGCATTTACAGTAATTGTATAAATCTAGTGCCTTGAAAGCTTCAATACCAAATCGGTATTTTTCTGCGTTTTTAATTTTTCACACCTAGGATTTGGAATCGTAAAACCGGAAAAAATTCTCAAACATGTATCTCATAACCACAATGCACCAGATTTTTTTCATAATTTTCGTACTCGTTGAAATAGGGGAAATAGGCACTAATTCGCTAATCCGGATTTTCCCTATAACTACCCTTCCGAACAAGATAAGGGTTGAAATGTGACACAGTGTTTTTTTCTGATGCTCTATCGATGGTCCATCGTATGTCAAATTGGTTCAAGGGCACATTTTTCCAAAAAGAAATATTTTTTGGAAAATTCCAAGAAGAAATTTTTTTTAATTTTTAAATTTCACGATTATAAAAGAAAAAGGTATTGTTCATAAAAAATAAGAGATATTGAACATAATTTTTACAATATTTCTTTTTGGAAAAATTCCATGCTTTTAAATTTTTTATATGTTTGTTAACATTGAACATTGAAACATAATAATATTTTTTGATATTCATATTTTAAAAATATTCACGGTGAATCATAAAAAATACGAATAAAAGAGTCGCCCGTACGTTTAGCAGCAAACATTTGTGGCAGTTTTGCAGTAATAAAAAAATAAATCCGCCGTAGTCAATTAGCCGAAGGAACTTTGGGCTTTGCAAGAGCATGGTCTGCACGTTCGCTGATCGCAGGTAATTCCGAGTCGCGCGACAATGGATTGCCATACCTAGGTTTTACCGTTTGTAACACGTGCGGCATCTTGGGCATGGAAAGACAGCAAACATCGCATTGCTATAAAAAAAAGGGGCATTTTTCTGACCTAGCCACGGAGTGGGGAAGGCGACGGTATTTTTCGGGAGGGAAAATGCTGTTTGTCAGTCAAGACTTTTCACAGTACCTCCGCGGTTTTGAACAGAGCTTCACCTAGAAAATGCTGCGAACAAATCGGACTATTATAAAATGTTTTTCGTGTTCGCGCAGTCCGATGGAAACGCGGAGAAGGCCGTCCGCAAGTTTCACGTACAGTACCCGGATGAAAGCCCGCCGACCGCGAACAATTTTCGCAGGCTCGCGAGTCGGCTATACACGAGTGGCTCGTTTCAAACCCGCGCATCACGACGCGGGTCGCGCGTGTCGATTTTCACGGCACGGGGCGGACGAGGTACTCGGAGATTTTCATCGGGACGGCACGGTTAGTGTACGCGAGATCAGTCGCAAATCGGGGTAAGACACACGGCAAAATTGATTCAACGTTGAATTTGCGCGTGCATTATTAATGGTTTTTTAAATTTTATTTCAGGGTAGCCGCTCATCGGTGCACCGGATCGTGCGCCGCTCCAATATGCACCCGTATAAATACATACGGGCCCAACATTTGCTCCCCGGGGATTATCTCCAGCGGATGAATTATTCGCGTGGGTGTTGGGGGAAATCCATCGGAATCCGTCGTTCACCACGCGTGTTTTGTGGACGGATGAAGCACTCTTCACAAGAGAAGGGTGCTTCAACGCCCACAATGCACACGTGTGGGACGATGAGAATCCGGTCGCGATTCGCCCACGCGCAGCACAGCACCGGTGGTCCGTCAACGTATGGGCGGGCATTTGTGGGGAGTTCGTCGTTGGACCGTACCTTCTGCCTCACAGATTGGACGGTCCAGCGCACTTGAACTTCCTGGAACATGTTCTTCCGGGTCTCTTGGAAGAAATTCCATTAGAAATCCGGAAGAACATGATTTTCCAGCATGATGGAGCTCCGGCCCATTATGCCGCACATGTCCGCCGATACCTTGACAACACCTTTCCTGAAAGGTGGATCGGCCGTGGCAGTGCTGATGCGTGGCCCCCCTCGCTCCCCGGATTTGAATCCGCTGGATTTTTTCTTCTGGGGGCATTTGAAGGTGTGTTAATTGTTTCTTTTTATCTTTCCAACCTTTAATGTACATATTCCTGTTAACATTGCGTTTCTTTATTATTTGTTGCAGAACGAGGTGTACCGGCACCCGGTCACTACCGAGGAGGAAGTGGTGGGTCGCATCCACGCGGCCGTGGCGACCATCACCCCCGAGATGCTGCGAAGGGTGCAAGATAGCATTACTAATCTTGCCGTGGTCTGCGTGGCGGCGGAGGGAGGCCACGCCTCTCCTCTCCACTAACAATACCCGGCCCCCCTCGGGGGCCACAAATATTTAAAGCAAGGGGCATGCTTAGGGTTCAACTGAACAAACAATCGGCTCCTTTCGGAGCCAGAAATTGAAGCAAAAATTAAAAAATACCCTTCCCATCGGCCCCTTTCGAGGCCAGGCTCGTATTTTTTCCTTTTTTGCAAGAACAGGAATCCTGAAGGGAATAACAATCCAGGAAGGAGCAACAATCGAAGAAGGGTGCAACGGAACGCATCGGTATGTGAAAGTGAAAAGTGTTAGTGACCGTGCTGTGAAGTGTTTTCGGGGTGAAAAGCAGGTACAGCGTCCGGGCCGTCCCATCAGCTGATTTTCGTTGGGGTTTTTGACCTTGCCGTGACCGCCAGCGGTGCATTGGCCGGGCCCTATTGTCAGCGCAGTAGGTCAACTTGCAGGTGAATGGGTAAGTCGAATTTCAATTATTTCTCTATTAACCCTTTGCATTCGAGGGATGTTTCGGCTCGCAGAAACTCAGTCTGCTTTTTTAGTACAGTTTTTAATAACAAACGGTTACAAATGGTTCTTACCGTATTTATTTTAATTTTCTGATAATAATTCTTATTTTAATTTTAAAACACTCTGACGAGAAGCATCACTCGGGTGCGAAGGGTTAATTTTCTAAAAATTCCGAGATTTTATTCCTTCTTTTTCGGAAACAGCGAATACAAATAATTAATAAAAAGTAAATTCCATTTAGTAATTTACGTACTAATTACGTAGTAATTCACGAATTAGGTAACAGTTGCAGTGGTAGTATTTTTAATTATTTGTACTCGTTCCTCGATGTATTTTCAACGCGCATCTTGCTACCTACCCGGCGCGATGGCTCTCCGAGGTCGGACGGCCCTGAGCGCGCGGAAGGCGAGCGATACGTGTCTTTATTCAGAGTGAGCTGGATTGTAGCCACTGCTGAATTGGAAATCTGGTATAATAATCTACGAGATTTTATAGTTTTGTGATCTGGTCGTGTTCCGACCTGATCTGTTTAACACGTTAAACGCCACGCCGCACAGTGGGCTGGATCGAAGATTTTAGTGACATTTTACCGAAAAATGAACTTTCACATATCGATTTTAAATCAATTGGTATCGTCTTTCAAATATCTACTGACCTTAAAAACTAAAGAATTTGTGAAATTAACTATAAATTATAGCTGTATTGAACTGTTAAAGTTTAACATTTTCAAATGTACGTTTGACGCTCGAAAAATGTACTTTCTTTGTCACGGTATTGTGACGATCTCGTTTAATGTTTTTTCTTCATTTCTTTTCTACAATAAACAGCATTATTTTCCATTACAAAATATTAAATACAACTCAAGTTATTTTATTTAGTATACTAGGAACGTAACGTTGAATGTACTACAGAAAATTGTGAATATTTTTACAATTGACAAGGAATATCTTTTGAGTCCCAAGTTGTCCCACGTTCTAACATATCTCAATGTTTTCAGGATACTTTCTTTTAGATAATATATAAAAATTGTAACCACCTTCGTCCACCTTTCTGAATTATTAATGTTCAAAGTTATTGGTGTCATGTAATCTTACGCGGGGTCGGTAGCCATCATCGGTACTCTACGGTGTTCGGCCACCTCTGGGAAAAATTTTAATGGGGGATTCTAGAAGACAAAATAAGACGGAAATCAAGAATACCAATTTGTTGATGGAGGCTTCGTTAAAAAGTTATTAATATTTAAAGTTCCGCCCGTACTGAATTTTTTCCCCGAAAATGCGCAGGATTTCGGGAGTATGTCTATCTACCAAAAATGATTGTAATTGACCCCCACAACCGAGAATAATTTTTCCAGAACGATTTGAAATTGATTTTTTTCGTTGAAAAATTTAGGCACCTAATTAGATTTTCGGTAAGGAATTTTTTTCCTCGAAAGTGCGTAGGATTTCGGGAGTATGTCTATTCACCAAAAATGATTATAATTGACCCCCGCAAGCGAAAATAATTTTTCCAGAACGATTTGAAATTTTTTAATTTATATGTTAATAATTTTTTAACGAAGCTTCCATCAACAAATTGGTATTCTTCATTTTCGTCTTGTTTTGGCCTCTAGAATCCCTCATTACAATTTTTCCCCAGGGGTGGCCGAACACCCTGTATAGCTATTTAGGTAATAAGTTGATGTGTATAAGTAGGTAAAGCTAAATGTAAAAATAATGCATTGTAGAGAACGTTCGTCTGTTTTAAACAAAAGCAATGTAATCTATACCACTTTCAAGTGTCTGTTCGCTCTCCTCTTAGAGATCATAGGAACAAAACAGGACGATTGACACAAACCTTTGTTTTATTTTTTTTCTGTATTCAGTTGGAACAGAACCATCGAACTGCATAGTGAACTGCACATTAAAAATATTTTTTCCGTAGTCTAGTTTTTTCGTTCTTTTATTCAGTTTAATATTCGCTTTTTACAGTTGTGTTTTGTATAGTTTATGTTTAGTGCATGTATTCTTTTGAGTTCAGTTAAGTTTATTCTGTGTGTAACAAATTGTATTCCGAGTTTTCTTCATTACTGTTGTTACGGAAGTGTTTGTTGTCTTTTACATTAAACAATGGAGGGATACCGTACAAATAGAGATTTATTTTTTACATTAAAAAATATGTCTAAAGATATAGATGATTATGGATTCTTATATCAAAAAATTTGTTAAAATGCCAATATTTGTGCAGAAACTTCGAGTGTACCGAAAATCAGTTTAAAAAAATTTACGTCAAAATTAAAAATGAAATGGGTGCAATCGCATTATATAGAACTGCAATTTCTAAAGCGAAATAAGACCTGGTTGGAGAAGGATTTTATGTATCCAAATGATATTGTTGGGTATAGTAGGTGCCGCCAGGAGGCGCGGCAAACGGGCTTGCCATGCGCCGGGGCGGCGAGAGTCAGTTGGCTGGACGGGGAGCCCATGCCCGCGACGAACACAACAACTGGCGCTGCGGCTAAAGAAGTCTGAATTTTCGTACCAAAATTCAGCAGAACCTGTGTCGTGTGGGAAACGTGCATCATGGCGACCGCCAATGACGACCTAAAGTCTCTCACGTCAGCCATTCAGAGCCTGCTTCAACTACAAATTCAACAGAGTAGTGCAGGGAAGGCTGGAGGACCACCTCAAATCGACGCTTATAATCAGTTAAGTGCTCGCATCGAAAAATATACATACGGGACGGCAGAGGATACAAAGCCGTTCAGGAAATGGCTTCTCCGTCACGAGTTTACAATCTGCACGGAGGCAGCGTGTCTCTCTCCGGAAATGAGAACACGTCTCGTACTTGACAAGCTCGGTCAATCGGAATTTGATAGACTTGTGGACCACGTCGCACCGTTAAATCCGTCGGAGATGAGTCAAGAGAACCTTCTGGAAGTTTTAAAGGAACTCTTCCGAGACAAGGTGTCGGTAATACGCCGACGTATAGAAGTCCTGAATTACCGATACGACAAGTCTACCCCAATCACGGAGCATATCGATCGCATCAATCGCCACGCGGCCGAGTTTGATCGACCGGGATTGTCCGACGATGGGTTGAGAATACTGTTACTTTTACAGTCATTCTGCTACTCGAGTGAACACGACGAGCTGAAGAGGATAGCTCTCCGAGTTGTCGAGAAAAATCGGGAAGCCTCCCTCAAAGACGTTGTCACCGAACTGGAAGCGTACTTAAACATATCTTCAAGCATGAAAACGCTTGAAAATCCGCTGAGCGCTGTGTCGCCTTCGGTTCTCAAAGTGACACAGCCGATACGGTACGATCCGAAAGTGCCGAAACGGTACGATCCGAAAGGGCCGAAACCTCCGGTCAGTTCGTTTCAACCTCCCACAAGTGTCAAATGTAACGGTTGTGGTGGTGATCACCCTCGTGTAAAATGCAAATTTCGGGATGCAATGTGCAACAAGTGTGGCAGAAAGGGCCACATCGCCGTAGTGTGCCGATCAGAAGGGAAACAGCTGAAATCTGTCGTAAAAAGTAAGAGTGTAACCACGCTGGCACTTTCTACTGTCAGTAAACGACGTCGACGTTTCGTGGCGGTATCTGTGGGCGACAAAATCCTAACTCTTCAATACGATACCGGTTCGGATATCACTATCATCGGGAAAGATTGTTGGCGCCACCTGGGATCCCCGGGCCTTACGAAAAGCGAAACGGTGGTACACGCTGGAGGAAGCGAGCTTGGGACACTCGGCTGCTTTCGCACGACGGTCAGTGTGCTCGACCGAGAAGCGGAAATCGATATTCACGTCGCCAATCGGAATGGTGTGAATCTATTCGGCCTAAACGCCGTCGATAATCTCCAGCTTTGGTCTGTTCCGCTGTCAGAGTTGAACACTTCGTACTCTTTAGGGCCGGCAGTTGCGCCATCGGCCAAAAGAGTTACAAACAAAGCTGTACCGACAGCCACGCCAACTGGCGACGCACACGCGCACGCAGTCACCAAACGATTTCCTAACCTGTTCTCGAACGAACTCGGGAAGTGTCACGATTTCACAGTCAAATTCAATCTCACAAGTGACGCGCGGGCTGTACAAATTCCTTGTCGTCCAATTCCGTTTGCCATGGAGAAGCCCCTCGAAGAGGAACTCCAGCGACTGGAATCAAGGAATATCATTGAGCGTGTGGAGTCATCGGATTGGGCGTCACCCATCGTTATGGTCAGGAAAAACAATGGGAAAATTAGACTGTGTGCCGACTACTCTACCGGAGTCAACCGCGCTCTGACAGACAACCGTCACCCTCTGCCTAGTGTGGATAACATTATTACAAAACTTAACGGTGGTTGTTTTTTCAGTTTGATCGATCTAAGCGAGGCGTTTATGCAGCTTGAGATTGACGAGGCCCATCGAGAAATTACTACCATTACTACTCCGAAAGGGCTATTTCGGTTCAAGCGCCTACCCTTCGGTATCAAAACGGCGCCGGCGATTTTCCAGCAAGCAATGGATAGTACCCTCTCTGGGCTCGAAGGAGTTTACGCGTACCTTGACGATGTCATAGTTGTAGGTTGCAATCGTCAGGAGCACGACGAGCGTCTAGTGCGGACCTTGCAACGCCTGGAGGAAAAGGGATGGAAACTCAGCTTCGAGAAGTGCTTTTTCACTGTTCAACAAATCAAATATCTTGGGTTGATAGTGAATAAACATGGCATTTCTGCCGATCCTGAGGCAACACGGGCCATAGCAAGCATGCCTAATCCAAAAAATGTTTCAGAGGTGCAGAGTCTTCTCGGTCTGGTGAACCACTACGGGAAATTTATTCCCTATTTACATGAAATAAAGCGTCCCCTCGAAGAGCTGACACGCAAAAACAAGCTTTGGATGTGGAATAAACATCACGACGCTGCTATGGAAAAGATTAAAAATGTGATGCTGAGTCCACTCCTGCTAGAACACTACGATCCAACAAAGACACTGATAGTGGCTGCCGATGCTAGCTCCACTGGGATCGGAGCAGTCCTACTTCAACGCGACTCTAACGGACACGAACGCGCCGTTTATCACATGAGTCGAAGTCTCACGGACTCCCAACGGAATTATTCCCAGCTGGAAAAGGAAGCACTTGCGCTCGTCACTGGAGTTGAACGCTTCCATAAATTCGTATGGGGCAGACGGTTCGTCTTACAAACTGATCACAAGCCACTGGTGGCCCTGCTCCAAACCGAAAACACAAAGGGCCTGAGACCAACCACAGCAGCACGGCTCAAGCGTTGGGCACTGCGTCTTCTTGGGTATGATTTCAAGATTGAATACATTCGTACTCAAGACTTCGGGCAAGCAGACGCCTTGTCGCGGTTGATGGTAAAATTCCGCCAGGATAATGCCGAAGAACTACAGGTGGCGGGGGTGCAGGAGGTCGAAAAGGAACTCCTCCAAGTCAGGAATACTTGCATCGACTCGTTCGGAAAGGAAATTCGAGGCAAGCTAAAAAAGGCTACGGAAGATGATTCCATCCTCACCGCTGTGTTCAAGGCCATCAGAGAAGGCTGGAGCAGTACTGGGAATCCTGAGTCCTTACAGCACTACCAAAGACGCGCCGATCAACTCGCCATAGTGGACGGTACACTCCTACTCAGTGATAGGATTGTCATCCCTGACAAGCTGAGGCCAGCTATCTTGACCGCTCTCCACCGAGGACATCCGGGCATCCGTCGAATGAAACAACTCGCAAGAGAGTACGTCTACTGGCCAAAAATGTCAGGAGACATCGAACAGCTTGTACGCCAGTGCGATCCTTGTGCGCTGACCCAGAAGCTTCCTCGCAAGGTGCCGCTCAACCCGTGGCCGGTACCATCACGTCCCCTTGAGCGGGTGCACCTGGACTTCGCTGGTCCCATCGACGGAAAATACATCCTAATTTTTGTGGATGCATACTCTAAATACCTAGACGTATCACTCTCAACCTCGATTTCAGCAAGCCGTACCGTCGAGATGTGTCGCGAAATTTTCGCCAGATATGGCGCTCCCGAGGTGATCGTCACTGACCACGGCACCCAGTTTACAGCAGAAGTATTCGCTGTCTTCTGTCGTGAAATGCAATGTACGCATCTCTTGTCAGCAATAAATCATCCACAATCGAACGGTCAGGCCGAAAGAATGGTGGATACGGTAAAAAGAGCTATCGCGAAGGATCCTACAAACTGGAAGAAACAGTTATACGAGTTCTTGTACAGCTACAGGTATTCGCCGTGCTCCGCAACAGATACCGGGAAATCTCCGGCCGAAATCTTCTTCGGCAGACGGATGAACACGCCGTTCACCAAACTGTTTCCTAAGTTCTCAACCGGTGAACATTCTGGAGCGTCTACTCCGGCAATACGACGAGGTATGAAGCAGCAGTTTAACAGACACCACGGCACCATTCCACGTCAACTTTCCGTGGGAGATCGTGTAGTGGTCTTGACGAGCAGGAATAAGCGTGAACAGGGCGAGGTCTGGAAGATCTTATCTAAGACGCGCTATACGGTACGCCTTGACAACGGCAAGGTGGTTGATCGACATATTAACCACATTTGGAGGGGAGGATGTGGAACGGCAAAGCCAAGAGGAGGAGATGAGATCGACAACTGGGGATTCTACGAACCACCCCCAAACACCTCTTCTGTTCCGCAGACCGTTCCCGACACTGGCATACACCTAAACACTTCGCAGGAAACTCAGTTGTCCGGGAACCAACACTTCGAAGAAGCGGTCACCCAACCAGCATCTACGAGACCAACCCGCCTTCGAGCACCAGTAAGAAGACTGATGTTAGATCCAGCCTCTAAATCCTATTTGGAGTGCTGACTTTTCTGAAGGGAAGATGTTGGGTATAGTAGGTGCCGCCAGGAGGCGCGGCAAACGGGCTTGCCATGCGCCGGGGCGGCGAGAGTCAGTTGGCTGGACGGGGAGCCCATGCCCGCGACGAACACAACAGATATATTGGCACAAATTCCATCAACCTCACAAAGATCGAAACCAGTAGCAGCAAAACCGTCGACTGTCCAAATTTATAAAGGAAGAAAATTATACTCTCAGTGCACCAAGAGAGAAAAAATTCGTAGAACAAAATCTTTAGTAAATAGTTTTTCTTTGGAAGAACTACTGAGTGCAGTAAAAATGAGCCTACGAAAGCATGGAATGCATAAACAATCGCGTATAATAGGTCATTGTATTCGCCTTGAAACACTCTATCAGAATGTAAGTAAAAAAACAGACTATTCCATTTAAAAAAACAGAGTTGCCTTCATATCTCTTTGACGCCTCCACTTACAGAAAAATTGGTAATACCAGATTCTGAGCCCCCCGATACCAAGTAAGTTTGATCTAATGCATTTTCTCCTATCTTCAAAAACAAGCGAGTTATTCAGGTGATCTGTTTAAAATGCCCCACCCTGTATATAAAATAAGGAATACACTTCTGGTTTATTTCGCTACATGTGTGGGAAACAATTACATTTAAAACATTGCAAAGACCAATTAAATAAACACAAATATAAAATTAATTAGACATAGTAGAAGTAATTACAAAATATTCTGTACATTATTAAAACGGGAGAATTTTGTAATATTTTTCTGTGCAAACCGCACTTCGATATCTTTAATGGTTCGAAAGTCATACTAAAATGTCACTAAAATTTCTGATCCGGCCCACTGTGCGCCGGTCCCTAGGGACCGATGGCAGACTATTCGTTTTTGTTATCGCCGCGCGCGTGTCGGTCCTTGCGTACTTGTGAGACTGAACATTTAATTTAGACGTCAACGGTTTTTGTTTGGTCAATGCTTTAAGGAAAAGAATATAATACTTAAAACATTAATGTAATTTATTAAAACAAGGTAAACAAAAGTGAGGTTTGTTTGTACACTGATTACAGAAGGTTGTAACTTTTTGCGTTACATTTTTGGCCATCTTTGATCCTAACATTCGCGAATTTTGATTATAGCACGCGGTGCAGTATCTCCTAGTTCTATGCACACTGCCTTCTTTTTTTTGTAAGTGATGGAGGGATTTTATACGTGAGTCGATTTGTTCGTCCTTCTTCTGCGTATGTGCCTCAATCAATTTTTTGCGATATGTTGTGACACACATCTTTTGGTTTGTTGATTCTTTATATATAAAAAACGAATTCACAACAGCAGTGTTCAGTAAAAGTTCGAAACCTAATTTCCGGTACCACTTCATTGACTTCCGTACTGGGTTACTATATGCAGCCATTTGATCTGAGAGGTCAATAGACTGCTTCCCCGCATTATAGTCTATAACAATTTTTGGTTTACTTACGATTCTTGTCTTTGTTCGAACGGTTTCCATTTCTATCGTATGTTTGGTAGAAAGTAACAGAACATCACGCTTCTCTTTCCATTTCAAAACTGTGATCCCTTCTTTACTCTCTTGTGCGGCACATTCGCCCCGTTTTAGTTTTTTGGATACCACTTCTTTCGGATTGTCTTTGCGGTTACTTCTTAGGGTACCAATCAAATGAGTATTTTTTTGTATGAGTTTTTTGGCCAAATTTACAATAGTGTACAAATTGTCCGTGCAAAGTGTATGGTCTTTGTGGAATATATCTTCGCACAAATTCATAACTACATTTGTTGGCGTCGTATTCACTTTGTCGAAAGTCTTTCCACTGTAGACACTAAAGCTGTATGTATATCCAAGGCCACAGCTGAATTTGAAAATTTTTATTCCATATCTGTATCTTTTCTGTTTCATGTACTGTCGGAATATAATTCGTCCACGAAATGGGATCATTGATTCGTCAATACAAATCAATTCCGTTGGATGGTAATATTTTTTTAAATTTTCGTTCAATTTGTCGATAATTGGCTGAATTTTATACAATCGATTGGTGACATCTGCTGTTTCATTGTTACAAAAATGAAGCATTCTCAAAAGAATCTCGAATCGGTTCCTGCTTATTATTTTGTGTGGGAATGGATGATAATATAAAGGATCCATGGACCAGTATAAATTTATGCCGAGTGTCCCGGAAGTGTCCGCTTGACACCTAACTGTGGCGTGAACGGAACGGCACGTAAAACCGGCGTGTCGTTTAACATGCGCTGTAGACGAATTTGAATTCGTCTTTATCCAACTTATTATTGTCTTACCTTCTCTATCTACACGCGTCGACACGTTAGCTCGAAATTACGCGTAGTTTGGCCGATCGCGTGATGTTTCGAAGAAACTCGTGTGTGACAGTTTTTCTATCCTGTCTTGTTTTCGCGTAGCGGACACGAGAGCCGAACATTCTCGAGTATGTTACATACGCAGAAAAACAATACCGGGTGACGAATTATATTCTACTATTCTTGAATACGTCGAATTAACTCGATATTTAAACAAGGGTAATATCAGACAAAGATTCTTCTGGAGTTGATTGTTTAATGGATCTGTTGGGATGTAAAGGTTTGATATTTTTATTTTAAACAAATCCCTTTGCCTATCTACGGGTTCGGATCTCGAGGGAGAGGAAAGCTGGGGAAATTAAAATCGCACAAAATATAATATATTTTAAATTACATTATAATTTAAATTTAAATATAGACGTTAATTATAAAAGAAATGAGAGGGACTAATGGCAGACACCAGAAAATTTCCGACCATCTCTGAAACGACCATACCATTTAAACACTTCACTATGGCACACTATGGTTAGTATTCAGTATTCACATCATTATGTTTCGTTCAATCAATAAAATGTCACTCCATTCGCTATTGTAAGTGACGCATTAGTCTGAATACTAACCTGCACATTCCCAACTCATACCTGCGAATCGTCTATCATGAATATATTATGTTCATGAAAAACAACTGATCCATTGGCGATTTCGCCCTGGGCATTTGGAACGGGGCCCATGCGACGAACGCAGGCCCAACACGGCACTGAAATGAAGGTGGTGGGGCACATTTGCCGTCCCAATCTGCTAGAGTATCGCTTACACCCCTCGGTTTTTCCTCAGCTGCCTACCCGAGGTCCCACGGGCCGGATGGGCTTTTACTACCGGTTTCTTTTGTTCAAAACCACAAAATCTCGAACTTTGAGGCCATTTTTCGACATTATCCCATCTGATATCGAAGTTAAAAATGGTATCAGTCGATTCGCCTTGGCAAGACCTTTCCAACTGTGTATAGCATATGCTGTACGCTCTTGGGTCACTAAACCCCTCTATGACTTAACATTGTCCTTTATGTATTCTCAAAATATAAATAATAAAGTGAGCAAAATACTCGTATTAAAAAGTTTCATGGTTTTTTCGTATAAAATTCAGAAAGAATGTCCATTTTGTTGTCTATTTTAGTAAAGAACCCCGCTAAGTATATATATCTGCTACTAACCGCGCCGATAATCGAGTGGAATATTGTATGGTTTTATGGTACCTGAAGACTTTTTGACTGCAAGACAGTATACGGGGTAAATTTTCCAACTGTGGAATCGCTAGAAAGTTTTTCGACCGTGAGTTCCAGTCTCTTTTAGGATTTAATTATTTTTTTTTTATTCGTAATTTTTTTTCAAGTGGTAACTATATAACAATAATCCATATTTACATATAAATGTTCTAAGAGTATTTTTGAAATTTCCCTAAATTTTTTACAAATAACGTATATGTATAGGTATAACGAAAAAACTATGACGTATACTAATTATTATAGACGGTGTTAGGGGGAGTAGGTTTGAAAAAACCTCGCCTAACGGTGGTCCGGATCGTGAGGGAAGGAACGTGGAGGAAAGAATACAGATTTTCAATTTAATTTTCGCTTAGTCGAATGACTCGACTAAGCCGTTTATTCATAGTAACTTATGGAAACAAAATCTTAGATAAGAGTTGTCTGCCCGGCCAGACGCCGCTGCAGTTAATCCTGTTTGGTAAATCTGTAACAGAAAGAGACACGAATAGGCGTTAAATACCTGTGAACGTGAGTCACGCTGTGTGTCTTACTTTCTTCCGCGCTCGTCTGGTCTGTGCTTGTCGCACCCAGAAGCGGGGATCTCAGCCGCCGCGATGCGCAGCTAAGCTAGTGGACTGTATGTGTGAGCGTTCCCGTTAAATCGGGAATCGCTTGCTTATTATTGTCGTGTACGAGATTTCTGCTCGTCTAATTTCACGACTTCAATTTATGACTGTCGCAGGAGAAGGTGATCGGAGGGAGGTTGTAAGGCTCCAACCTTTCAGCCGGTCCCCGGCCCTTCACCGCCTTCGTAAGTGCGTACGGGCACTGTGTGGTGCAGGCTTGTCAACGGCGCCCTTAGGGCGACTTACGGTTGGGCCTGAGACCACGTTGCTTGTCGGAGTCGCCGTCCTACGCGCAGTGACCGTACTTCACTGGCGATTTTGGGTCGTGTCCTAGCTTTCGCCGATAGCTGGGGTTTAAGAATGTGTCCCGCTTCGACTAGAAGACGGCAAATCCACCCAGGGTACTCTTCCCCCTGTATGGTGGGTTCGAAGCCGTTTTTGACAGTCAATTGGAGGAAGGAGTTTGAACCTCGATCCTCTAGGGCACGATGATTCC